>NC_081405.1:180272769-180450269 GCF_030272615.1 Cryptomeria japonica
TTGCAAAGAAAATTGGAAATTGAAAAATGGTAGAATGAATGGCAATGAACCTTAGAGAATATGCTACAATTATAATAAAATGGGACACATTGCAAAATAGCATAGAAGCACAATTGAGAAACCTAGTAGTCTGAAAAAGAAAATTAATATCAATGAAGAGAAGGAGAAGATGAAGATGAAATGGGTGAAGAAATCTAATGATAAGACTGAGTAAAATATTGAAGATGGATTTGCACCTTTTGTGGGTGCAGACCCTTCTTTTGGTAACTAGCTTAGACAACTTGTTGGGATATGAGAACACTGAGAGGGGGGGATGAATCAATGTTTTGCCAGAATCAACAATATTTAACTTTCTAAACCATGCATGTATCTACTAGTAAACAAATAAGCATATAACAAGAAGAAAATAAACCATCCACATAAGTGAACACCATAACACAGAGAATTTATACGTGGAAAACCTCAATTAGGAAAAACCATGGTGGTATTTGTGACCCACAATATCAGTTCACTGGCCATATGAAAATATATTACATAAACAGGGGCTTGCACTTGCAGGAAGGCATACTGGCTAGAGAATATTGCCCATCACTAAAGATCCTCACCAACTACAAGCTTTCTGCCAAAGTAAATTACTGAAAATGAACTCAAGAATGCATCTGCTATGCCAGATAGAGTTCTAGTTCTGCTTTTGTTCTGTATCGGTTCACAATCTTAAACTATTACCTATATTACTTCTCCTCCGAGAGTGATTTATGAGTTATCTATAGATCATTGCATGATACAATGTTCACATACAAAAATGATCTCCATACATATATTTTGTATTTCACAGTTCTGCTATATGTCTATCTTTATACCACCTCTCCATCTCTTAAATTGACCTAGCAGACTGACTTACATACCTATTACATATGATATGCCTTATGTCATCTTACAATGTATTTGCAAAGAATATTCAATGTTGGCCTTGACAATAATTACAAAATGATTTACTAAAATAAATCTTTCTTGATGTCGGCTTCCTTGAAGCACTGATGTCAGTGCCAGTGTCGGTGTTGGTGTAGCTCTGAATACTTCCAATGTCAGTATCTACCAGTATATGCCTCCTAGTGTCGGTTTGTGACTTCCATCAATTCTTGTTTCCTTCTATCTGATCTTGTTTCCATCAATGACAACAAAATGAATCCAATGAGTGTCAATTGCCAACAATCTCCCCCTTTGGTATTGATGGCAACACTCATGTGAAAAATGGATTCCCTGTCGGTGTACTCCCCTTGAGCAACACACTTCAACTGATAACATATTCCCTGATATTTTTCACATATGTACATAGTCCCCCTTTGACATTAATGCCAAATATTGGTGAAGGAATAAAAAATGAAAGAATATAGTTAGAGTCATGCGAGCTTAGTCATCTTCAAAATTTATGGGTATGCCTTTTGCATCAACTAAAGATATGTGTCCTAGCCTAATTTGAAAGTGTCTGATACCGATGCAAGTCCACTAAGTAAGTGTGCAAATGATTCCTTCTCCTAATTATCTACTGATGTGGGCTTGGCTAGTATGTCTATGCATTCTCTCTTGTGAATACCAAAAGAGTCAAGTCTTGGACTCACCAGTCCTCTAAAATTTCTTGCTCTCCTCAGTATTTTATCTTTTTATTTCTCAAAAGAAAAAACTTGGTTCTCCAAGGACAAAATTTTTCCTTCAATAGATTTAGTTAGTGTAGTTAGCCCATCAAAATAATTAGCAATAGTATTCTTTTTTTCATATAATTCTTCCAATCTATCATTTACATTGGTTGTTAGATTTCCTATATTACAACATACTCTATAAATATTGGTGCATTGTTTCAAACAAACCTCAATAGATATAAGTTTGTCCTCTATCTTATTCTTCCCAGTTACTATAAGCTGATCAAAAGATGCTCTTTTTGTAGTAGAGAAACTGTCCAAAGGCTGTCGATTTGCAATCTGTCTCAAGGATTGATAGTTATTTGATATGTGTTCTATTAAAGCTTTGAGCTTACCGGAAGGTCTTGCTCCATCCTTTATCTGATAGCCAGACATTATTCTATGTAATATAGAGACCAATTGATCAATTAACCTTTTGTCTATAATTCCTTTAACAATTTTTGAGTGGCCATCATTATTAGTTTTGTTGGACTTAGCTCAGAAACTGATTTCTTCTCGACCTAAGAAGTGTCAATTGCCAGGACTCTTGCCGGTGATTCTATTTTGCCTACCAGTATGGACTTAGTTGATTTAACCTTTTCCATCTCAACCTCTTTTGCACTGGTGGCTTTGCCACTTGGTGCAGTGTCGGTTACTGTCGGTGGAGTATTATCCATAGTGTTTCCAGTGTCAAGTACATTCTCTTGCTCAGAATTGGTTTGTGCCCATATAAATTGTACACTCTCTGTGACTGTCGGTTGTGGATGTGTACCTTTAGTTGCTGTCGATTGTGATTGTGTCAAAATTGGAGAATAACTACCTAAAATACCGTTTCCTTTTGATTTGTCAGGAATTGTAGGGGATTTTCCTTTGCAAATTCTTCTTGAGATTTGGGAAAGTTTGGGTTTTTTAGAAAGAATTTTGTTCACCCCTTGTCTCATTTACCACCTCATTTACTCTACCCATCATAAGACTTATCTGCTAGTTTTTACTACTAAAAATTGTCCTACTAGCAGTATCTATACATATTTTCATCTCTTCATTATTTATAGTGCCACATTGTTCCAAAAGTGCAACTTCCTTGATTTCCTTATCCCTCTTGAAAGCATCAAGTCTCCTAGCTTCAAGTTTATTGTATAGAGATAAAGGTATCTATTTCAAAATTTCAACTAATGTCTTCTTATAGATATCTATATATAATTAAATAGCTTCCTCTAACTCATTTTACTCACTCCAAAAAATTCATAATATTTTGATAATTCTTTAATATCACATCTTTGGTCACTTCATTATTAGTTTCAGCACATATCATTGTTGTCTTACCAGATCCAGTATCATCACCCTTCTGATTTTTGCTTGTTGTTGCCGGTGAGACTAGTTTCCTCTTCTGCATAGGCTTCCTTACCGATGGTGGAGGTGCAGTAAGCTGAGCTACCTTTCTAACAAATCTCCTCCTTGGTTCTGCCTTTTGTTGCTCTACCAATGGTTTTATCACATCCTTCCTTTGCACCCTTCTGAAAGCCAAAGGCTCATTATCCTTAGGGTTAGAGTCAGAAGTGATTGGGGAAATGTGAACTTGTAGCTTCTTCACTTCTTCAGTAGCAACCTCTGCCAGTTTGACTACCTTCTTAGATTTGGAACCTAGCTGAGTATCTACCTTGTAAATCACATTCTGCACATATGCAAACATTTTATCAATTTTCTTCTCTCTTTTTTCTATTGAAACCTATTTTCACTTTAAGAGCCTTTTCTCCTGTTGTACCAAAGTGCTCCATCTTATCATCTAATTAGGAATCTAACATCTTTGCATAAAGCTCAAAAATACTATCATCTACCTCATATCCAAGCTCAGTGATCTAGATTTTCCTGAGTTCAACTGCTTCCATGAGTGTTTCATCAGTTTTTAACATGAAACATATGTCAATGGAGTACTTTTCCACAATGTTCTTAGAGATTCTTTCCATTTGCCTCATGTTCTCCTAAAATGCCTTAAAGTAACCCCAAGGCTTCTCATTCCTACCAGTACCAAGAACATTGATAGCCATTTTTATTTGCATACCTACTGATATGTCATGAGCCTATTGCTTCTTTCCTAAACCAAGTAGCTCATTCAGGAAATAAAGAATTAAACAGACAATTAAGTTTCTATATCTGAATGTGCCTTTCTTGGTTCCTTTGATCTTTTTAAGGTTTGACATTAACTCACTCCTCATCCATTCACATAAGTCATATTTCACATTATTTCTTAACATTTGATATGCGACATGAATGCATGAACTTGCAACAGAGTTTAAGCGATTTGATTGAGTTGCCTTATATCCTATGATAATGCTTGTAAATTTTATGTTTGAGTCAGTTATTGTACTTATCCTCATTGATCTATTATCTAGTGTGGAACCAGTGAGTTTTTGAACCTCTGTGTTGGAAATTTTATTACCATGTTCTTGTCCAACCCTAGGTAAGCCAGTGACAGCTTGAATAGCTTCCTTTGTGATCATGTAGGGTCTATCTAACCAAATAAATTTGTTATGAACCCTGCTCAGGACATATCTAATAACTTCATCCTTGAATTCTAGTAAATACATAATACCGGTTAACCCTAGATCCTCAATTGCCTTAAATTCTAGTTTGATCTTTTTAGTGTCTCCCAGTATCACTGATTGATACATGCTTTTTATGTCTTTGATACCCAGATCCTCAAGAGTGCATGTTGGTATTTTGGATATGTTGATATGGTTTTGTCATTGATGTCAATACTTGTTAACACTTGTCAACACTTATCAGCACTTGTAGATCTTTGGTTTTGTCCACCAGCATGTCAGTGACTTATGCACAGTTACCAGTATTTGGTTCACTGGTAGGTTATATTGTTCACCAGCACTTGGAATGACTTGGAGACTACTTGGTTATGTCAATGACATGATTTGATCACTTGGTTTTAGTGATATGGTTATTGGTCTATTCAAGTTTGCATATTTTTTGTTACTGGAAAATAGGTCCATGATATGCACCGACAAGCATATCTATTCCAGATCATCACGACATGTTATGGAGATGATTTGTTACTATTGTAAATGAATTGAGCCTACATGATGCATCACATATTGATTTATTTTTAATTGATTTTATTATAATATTCTTTGTAAGCCGACCTATACATTTGGTCTTAGGCTTCGGTATATATGTAGGATCTCATTTGTGAGATTGATATGGGAATGTAAGTAAGTACGAATAAGGTATATGCAAAAATAAGTAGAGCTATAAATGCATACATCATTTGAAGATTGAAGGAAGGTTTGAAGAAGGCATATAAGAGCTTAACTAGTACTAAATCTATCATATAAAGATGCTATTTTGAGCAGTACATAATCATTGGATTTAACCATCCAATTGTAGTCAGTGTCACTCCCATTTTGTGATTGAGCAGTGAGCTCTAGGCATCTGGCCTTTCTGCATGTACAAACTCCATATTGTACACACATACTATCTACAATAGTATCATTTGATTGTGGGTAAGGCTTCCCACTATGGTTTTTCCCCTTACAGGGTTTCCACGTACAAATATTTGTGTTATGTGTTGTGGATGTTATTGTCTTTTTGTTTCATGCATTAATCTTTACTGGTACTACAATTAACTGATAAAACTATCTACCGGCATAAAGTTTGGTTTACCGGGATTAAGCATTAAGTTTTGGTTAAGTTAATTTTGGTTTGAATTTATTGGACAACTGATTCATCCCCCCCCCTCTCAGTTGTCTCTAGGACCTAACAATTGGTATTAGAGCCTAGTCCTTTTTTGTAGAAGTTTAATAGCTTGAAGAGATCCAATGTCTTCTAACTATTTCAGGAAGGATGGTCCTAAACTTGATGGAACCAACTATGGCATATGGAAGATTAGGATGGAGACACATTTGAATTGAATTGGAATGGACATATGGGATGTTACAAAGAATGGTTATACTACTCCTACTCAAGGTCAATCTAATCCACCAATCTTGGCTAAAGATGACGAAAATTATTGCAAAACAAGAGAAACGCTTTAGAGTGCATTGTCAGATCAGCAAATCATGGGATTATTAGATAGATCTACTGCTAAATCTATTTGGGACAAATTGGAAAGATTGAATGAAGGTGATACCACAGTCAAAATTGCAAACTTGAATGCTTCCGAATCAGGTATGAAAATCTGAAAATGGAAGAAGATGAAAGAATTTTTTCTTTTATGGAAAGAGTAAATGAAATTATTTTGGATATACAATGTTGTGGAGGAACCTTAAGTTAAGATGAGATTGTTTCTAAAGCTCTAAGAGATTTTCCACCAGTATATAAAATGAAAGTTAATGCTATAAATGAATTGAGAACAATGCCTAATGCATCAGTATCTAGAGACACTTTGGTTGGAAAACTTTCAGCTTTTGAACTTGAGGAATTTGGTCTTGTTGCTACTATTAAGACAGATTTAGATTTTAAGACATCATCATCATCTGAGAAATATGATTGGAAAGCATTTTATGCAAGAGAACTTGAAGAAATCAGAAAGAAGAATGAAGAACTGGAAGCTCTTGAAGCACTATTTGCAAGGAAAATGCCTAAAGGTCTAGTTGGAAGTAAGTATGAAGGTAAAGCATCCTTTAAATGTTTCAACTACAATAAAATTGGTCATATAGCTTCTAGGTGTCCTAATAGACATGCAAGATTAAGAGAAGAAGCAAAAAGAATATATAAGCCTAACCCTGATTATCAGATATACAAGTTTAAGAAGAATAGAGACAAATCTTGTTATTATGCTGATGAAGGAGTCATTGATGATTCTGATGAGGATCTGATAGATAATGGATGGGCTTTTATTTCTATAATAGAAGATCAGTCGGCACCTACTATTCAACTGGTAGAGTAGGCCTGGCAGCTAAAATTGAAGATAAGGATGAATGGATTATTGATTTTGGATGTTCACATCACATGACTGGTGCTAAGAGTAAATTCTTAACCTTTTAGGATTACAATGGAGGTCTAGTGAGATTTGGAGATGATAAAGCTTGTATGATCAAAGGAAAAGGAACTATATCTTTTGATGGTAAGCACAATACTGATAATGTATACTATGTTGAAGGTTTGAAGCATAATCTTTTGAGTGTTGGTCAATTAGTTGAGAAATAATTTCAGTTACAATTCAAGAATGGTAAATGCAAAATCTTAAACAGAACAGGTTTAGAAATCGCAACCAGTAATTAGACTAGAGGTAATATCTTTCATTTGAATAACAATGAGAAAGCATGTTTGATTGCACATATTGATGAAAGCTGGTTATGGCATAATAGACTTTGTCATGTAACTTTTGATTGCATTGTGAAAATCAGTACAACTAAGGCAGTAAGAGATTTACCTAAGATTGTTAAACCTCACAATCCGATATGTAAGGAATGTCAATTTGGAAAACAAGTTAGAGCAACTTTCAAGAGTATTCCAGAGAAATATAGCAATGTTCTTGATTTAATTCATACTGATTTATGTGGTCCAGCAAGAACTAGAAGTATACAAGGAGATAGGTATTTCATGCTAATCATTGATAACTATTCTAAAATGTGTTGGGTTACTTTTCTTGGGGAGAAATCTGAAGCATTTGGGAAATTCAAACTATTTAAGGTGATGGTAGAGAATGAAACTGGTAAGAAAATCAAATGTTTAAGATCAGATCAAGGAGGCGAATTCACATCTAAGGAATTTAATACATTCTGTGAAGTGAATAGGATCAGAAGACAGTTATCAGCACCCCAGACACCCTAGCAGAATGGAGTTGTGGAAAGGAAAAATAAAACTATTTTGGATGCAGCTAGAAGCATGATATCAAAAGAAAATCTACCTCATATATATTGGAGAGAATGAGTCAATACAATAGTTTATACATTCAACAGAGTTCACATCAAAGGTGAAATGGGTAAGATCCCTCATGAACTATGGTTTGGTAATACTCTTACTCTTAAATATTTTAGAATATCTAGAAGTAAATGCTATATTAGAAGAGATGAGTATATTGGCAAATTTGATCCTCGAAGTGATGAAGGAATATTTCTTGGTTATTCATCTAAGAGCAAGGCATATAGATGTTTTAACAAGAGATTGCAAAAAATTGTTGAAAGTGCAAATGTGAATATTGATGAACAGTTGAAAGGAAATTCAAGGTACATGGACTCTGAACTGGCAATAGAGATAATCACAAATGAACCTACTATGAGTACACCAATACAGAATGTCGATCTAGTTACACTGACATCATCTGAGGATTCAACAGTCATTGAAGAACACTAACAAGTAAAAACAACCCGGTATGTAAGATTGAATCACTCTGAAGATCAGATAGTTGGAAATAAATATCAAGGAGTTATGACTAGAGGAAGATTGGCAAATGAAGAGGTATGTCTTATTTCTCAAATTGAACCTACAACTATTAATGACGTATGTGAAGATAAATATTGGATCAAAGATATGGAAGATGAATTGGAACAAATTGAAAGGAATAACACTTGGTCATTAGTTCCCCGGCCTAAAGACAAAAATGTAATTGGAACTAAATGGGTTTTTAGAAATAAACTTAATGAAGATGGCAAGGTAATTAGAAACAAAGAAAGATTAGTGTGTAAGGGATACTCACAAAAAGGAGTTTATTACAATGAAACCTTTGCACTAGTAGTTAGAATTGAGGCAGTCAGACTATTATTGGCTTTTGCAACTCACAAAAACTATAAAGTATATCAAATGGATGTTAAATGTGCATTTCTGAATGGAGATCTTGAAGAAAGAAGTTTACATTGAACAACCTAATGGATTTTCTTTGACAGATGACAAAGATATGGTTTGTAGGTTAAGGAAAGCTTTATATGGACTAAAGCATGCTCCTAGAGCTTGGTATGCTAGATTGGACAAATATCTTTTGAAGCTGGGATACACTAAAGGTAATGCTGACAACAATCTATACTACAAAGTGACTAATGATGACATCTTGGTTATTGAAGTTTTTGTTGGTGATATAATCTTTGGAGGAGAAGATGGATTGTGTAAAGACTTTTCTAATAAAATGCAACAAGAATTTGAAATGTCTATGATTGGAGAGATAAAATTCCTTTTAGGATTGCAAATTTCACAAAATGATAAAGGTATATTCTTATGTCAATCTAAGTACTTGAAGGAATTACTAAAAAAAATTGGCATGGAAAACTCTAAACTAGTAAGTACACCTATGACTACAACTGATAAACTATCTTTGAAGGATGAATCAACACCTATTAATCCGACTAGATACAAGTCTATGATAGGAGGTTTACTATATTTGACACAAACAAGACCTGATATTATGAATGCAGTATGTATTGTCTCAAGATTTTAGAGTATCCTAAAGAAAATCATTAATCAACAGTAAAAAGGATTTTTTGATACCTACAAGGCACTACAAATCTTGGTTTATGGTATCCTAGAGATGAAAATTTTGATTTATGTGCATACATAGATGCTAATTGGGAAGGAAATGTAGATGACAGAAAAAGAACCACCAGTGGAGCATTTTTTCTTGGTAGCACACTAATTTCATGGTTGAGCAAGAAACAGAGTTGTACATCACTATCAACAACAGAATCAAAATATGTACAAATTTTGAAGGACATAAAGGTAAAATGCAAGGAACCTATAACTATTTACTTTAATCATATGGTAGCAATTGATATATCTAAGAATTTGGCATTTCACTCAAAAACTAAACATGTTTCTATCAAATTCAATTTTTTGAAAGAGAATGTTGAAGCAAAAGAAGTGAAATTGGTTTATGTGAATACTAAACAGCAGATTGTAGATATTTTTACTATGCCTTTTCCTAATGAGACTTTTGAATATCTCAGAGAGCAGCTTGGAGTTCTACTCCCACCAGTAGAGACTTAGACAGTTAATGTTTGTCATCAACCAGCATAATTAACAAAGAAATTTTTTCTCTAGCTTTGATGAGGAGAGCTACTTCTCGGGGGGAGCAGTTGGTATTTTGTAATGAGTTGGTATTTTGTATTTGAATCTAGTTTTGTATTTATTTGGCATTTGATGTCAAAGGGGGAGAGATATTATGGAAAAACACATTATCTTTTGGGAGAGATTATTCCTAGGGGGAGAGACATTATCTATTTTGATTTCTGGTTAATAATCTCCTTAGGAAATTGTTGGTTTTTGGTTTTTGGAATTTCTATTTTGACATTTTGATGGTTTTTCGATCTTGTGTTGCCATCAATGCCAAAGGGGGAGATTGTTGGTATTTTGGATATGTTGATATGGTTTTTTCATTGATGTCAACACTTCTTAACACTTGTCAACACTTATCAACACTTGGAGATCTTTGGTTTTGTCCACCGACATGTCAGTGACTTATGCACAGTCACCAATATTTGGTTCACCGACAGGTTACATTGTTCATCGGCACTTGGAATGACTTGGAGACAACCTGGTTATGTCGAAGACATGATTTGATCACTTGGTTTTGGCAATTTGGTTATTGGTCTATTCGGGTTTGCATATTTGTTGTTACCGGCAAATAGGACCATGATATGCACCGACAAGCATATCTATTCCAGATCAGCACAACATGTTATAGAGATAATTTGTTACTATTGTAAATGCATTGAGCCGACATGATGTGTAGTACCCCTACTCGTTTGAACTCATTAGACTCATATTTTATTATTATTTGTTTTTAGTGTACATTACCATGATGTGTTATTCAGATTTATATGACATTATGTCATGCTTTATCTGGATATGAGATGCATAATTTATTTGTAGTATTTCAGTACTTGTGATTTAGGATATTTTATGGATTATTGTTATGCACTGACACTTTACTTTATCTATGCAATGTGGAATTATATGTTGTGTGTCTACGAGTGTATTGGATGCAAGGGGAGATTTTCCTTCACTCATTTCGGTGAGATAGGGAACGTCGTGATTCTCCTTCATCGGTGTGTATGTCATGTTTTCTATATTGTATATTTGCATGTGTGGTTCAGTGATGCAGGATATTGCATGTACAAGTATCAGGTAGTTACAGGGTATTGTCTCCACCTGGCTTCACAGGTCTGAGCGTGCCTTATATTTTTTGATGGAAGTGGAGGAGGTAGTAGTTGACCCTATTTTACTCAATTACACCTGTATGAGTGTTGTCAGTTGGTCATCCTCTTAGTTTGTTTGACCTTCGTATTGTGAAGTTTGATCTTTTTATGATATTTGCTTGAGGTTTGTTCAGTTGTGTGTTTAGTGGTTTTAATTAATTAATTAATTAAATTTATGGACTTATCACATAGTTAGTATTCTTGGAAATTGTGTATTTTATGCATTGAGATTATAAATTTAGTTAATTAAAAGAAGTTATTAAATTAAGTTGCAAGCTGCATGATATTAGAAATATATTTTATTTAAATTTAGTGGAAAAATAAATTAGATTAATTACATTTATTGTTTCCTAGAATTTTAAATAAATAAAAGAATAAAATAATTCATTAAAATTATAGCATTGCTTTAATTTCTCTATTTAGAAAATTAATTAGAGTTGCATGAGAAAAGAAAAGAAGGAATAATGATTTATAATTATTCCATGTTTACTTATCTTTTATTAGAAAATTAGGATAGAAAACAAAATTGCTTTTATTACTAAATTTAGGTTTTTGGGAAAAAGATATTCAACCTAGAATTTTAGTTTAAAAAGGGGAATAGGTCTTTATTTTAGGGATATTTATTTTAGGGATATAGACAGGAAACAGGTCAAGGATTTAGGTGAAGAGAAATTTATTTGGAAGCTGGTTGAAGGATTGGTTCTCTTCTACAAATTTCTTCCAGGAAAGCTATACCAGGTTGGGTGGCTTCTTTTGATTGTTTGTTTTAAAGAAAATATTTTTCTTTCTTTCTTCTTCCTGAATGATGTGTGTGTTAAGATGTTTGTCAAATCTAAAATTCTGTCTAATTCTTGGCTAAAGTCCATTCCTGAAGTTAATTTCTAGTTTGTGGAAAGAAGTTATTACCTAGGTGTTTGTAGATTAAATTTTTCAGAAATTTGGGAAAAGTTATTATGACAATTTTGCCAAGATTTTTATTGTGCATGGAAATTGCAAGATTTGGGAGGAATGGGATTTACCAGAGAAATCATTCCCTCTTGTTTGATTTTTGTTTTGATATTTGGCTATGGCAATCTTTTTAATATTTGTGTATCTTTGTGATATTACTAGTTATTATAGAAATAAATTTAATTATTAATTAAATTTATTGTATTATTAAAAGTTAAGGGAAATTATTTTATTATATTATTTTGAAGAAATTATGTATTCCCTGTAAATAAATTTGATTGGAAATAAATTTTGGGTGAAAATAGAATTTACTTGTTTTAGATTATTGTATTAAAAAAAAAAAACCACGTCGTCTATTTTTAAAATTGCTCTTTGAAGTTTATAAATTTGGTTTCTTTCTTTTATTTAATTTTTAATATGTAAAAATAATTATATATATATATGTGTGTGTGTGTGTGTGTGTGTGTGTGTGTGTGGTTTTAATTATGTTATTTTGAAAATGAAAGATATTTCAAATTAAATCATCTTTTTATTATATATTTTAATGTGATATAATTATATAATATTATATTCATAGAATATATATATATTTATGTTATTATATTATATTATTATATATAATTTGGAATTTGGAATTTAATTTAGATTATTTATACAATCTAATCGGGTTTATTTGTAAAGTAATCATGAACATATAGTTAGGGGGTTAATTTTTATGTGATTGATTTAACCTTATTGGACAAATGACAAAATTGATTTCTTTGTATTAATATAGTTGTATTCTTATTGTCTGGAAAGTCTTTAATTGCAAGTTATTTATGCTTTTGGTTGTTTTAAGAAAAGATTGTCGGTATTAGGATCTTGTGTAAATGGTGTTTTCAGTCAAGCTTAATTTCGTTGCAATTCTGGTTGAGTTGTCATTGTGTCTTATGTTATTATATCTCCTTGGTCAGGTGTTATTGTATAACCCCGTTGATGTGAGCCATTGTGTGTTTTGTCCAAATGGTCAATCTTGGGTTAGTGATTGTGTATCCTTCACCTATGGTTTGTCAGGATTAGTTATGGTTGTTTGTTTCACCATAGAATTCTCGTAGAGAGACCTTTCCTGTTAGTGTCCTATGAGAGAGAGTGGCTTTCAAGCGGGGGTTGTGACCAAAGTGGATGACAAGATACCCCGTCAAAAGTTAGTTAAAAAGTGATAACCTAATAATATATTGGGGGGGAGTGGAATAAATATTAATTAAGATAATGTACCTCGTGCATAGGTGAAGTGCTAGTACAGGGCTCATAATGTTACAAGAAGGCCTAGAATGACAAACTTACCACCTTGTCTTCACGAAAGGATTGGTAGGGTCCGCATGAGACTTAGTTGGAGCTGGAAGCCGGGAGAGGTTACTAGGACAAAGAGTTGGGACCTAGGAGGCCTACCATGGTAACCATCAAGCTATGCGATGACACTCTCTCCTTAGAGTCACTAGTGTTTTGTGAGTTGAGTCACATGGATGCTTGCGGAGTCTTGTAGTTCTTTTGTAATTTTCTTACTTTTCTTGCTTGAGGGTTTTCTACTATCTCCTAGCACAGTGGGGTGGTTCCATTTCAGGATCACATGGTCAAGTGGTAGTGCCACTTCCATTGGATGTTCTGGATTGTATCTTCAAGCGAGGAAAGGCTTCGTTGGTGTTTCTTGGTTCGTGGTTCATGTACCAGCTCATGTTCGTGATCATTGTTCAGTTGAGACCTTGTGGTCATTGTATCAGACTTTTATGTAACCTTGATATTGTAACTTTGTAATCCGTGGTATTATTGGAAGCCATGTATTTATGGATATTGTAATAGTATGTTAGTGGAATGTATGTTAATTTAGTTGCTTTGATCTTATGTATAAATGTTTTATGGAAATTGGATACATTGGAATACTTTAATTTCTTCATTATGGAATTTAGATGTATGTGTAGTTTTGAACTTAAGCATTTACTTTATCTAATTAAATGGACAATTGGATTAACCATGGTGTTAATATAATCTACAATTAATCTTCATTGGTAACCCTTAGGAAATCATGTGTTAGTCTTCCACTGTGTTATTAGATGTGCAATGGTCATAATTAATGCACTTAATCTTTAAAAAAAAATTATTTCACCCTTTAATTGCCTAGTTGTGTTGTTTTCCTTTAGGGTTCCTGGTGGGGCATTACATTTGGTATCAGAGCCCAAGTTTCCACACTGGTACTTTAAGTTTGTAGTGAGCCTATCTAGTTTGACTTTTTTTTCTTAGGTCTTAATGTTTGTGTTTCCCTTGTTTTATCCTTGTCATAGGTCTGAACCATTTTCTCTATACAGTGCTAGGTCATGGCTAGGAAAGATAGGGGAGGTGGTCATATGGGTGGTCGCAATAGAGGTAGAGGTGGAGGACAGGGCCATGGTTTTGACCATCACAGTCCTTCACCACCACCCACTCATGTGAGTGTTGAGCCAGAACAGTCAGTTCATCAGGATTCTCAGCATGCAGGAGAGCAGGTTCCCGAAAGGGAAGAGCTGAGATAGATATTTCAAAAGGTTCTAGCTAGGTTAGGCCACAAGCCTGAGTTTGAGTAGCCTATTCATGCTCAGGTGGAGGAGCCGCATCAACAG
Organism: Cryptomeria japonica; assembly: GCF_030272615.1. Taxonomy (NCBI): domain Eukaryota; kingdom Viridiplantae; phylum Streptophyta; class Pinopsida; order Cupressales; family Cupressaceae; genus Cryptomeria; species Cryptomeria japonica. The sequence continues at coordinate 180,287,161 of NC_081405.1, forward strand.
GTTCTAGAGGAGAGAGTTGTATTCTTATTTGTTTTAGGCTTCTAGGAGTAAGCCTAGTTTTGGGGGGGAGAATGTAGTATCCCTACTCGTTTGAACTCATTAGACTCATATTTTATTATTGTTTGTTTTTAGTGGATACATTACCATGATGTGCTATTTAGATTTATATGACATTATTTCAAGCTTTATCTAGATATGAGATGCATAATTTATTTACAGTATTTCAGTACTTGTGATTTATGACATTTTATGGATTATTGCTATGTACTGACACTTTACTTTATCTATGCAATGTGGAATTATATGTTGTATGTCTATGAGTGTATTGGATGCAAGGGGATGATTTTCCTTCACTCATTTCGGTGAGACAGGGAACATCGTGATTCTCCTTCATTGGTGTGTATGTCGTGTTTTCTATATTGTATATTTGCATGTGTGGTTCGGTGATGTAGGATATTGTAGGTACAAGTACCGGGTAGGTATGAGGTATCATCTCCACCTGGCTTCACAGGTCTGAGCATGCCTTATATTTTTCGATGGAAGTGGAGGAGGTAGTAGTTGACCCTATTTTACTCAGTTACACTCGTGTGAGTATTGTCAGTTAATCATCTTGTTAGTTTGTTCGACCTTCGTATTTTCTTGTTTGATCTTTTTATGATATTTGCTTGAGGTTTATTCAATTGTGTGTTTAGTGGTTTTAATTAATTAATTAAATTTATGGATTTATCTTATAGTTGGTATTCTTGGGAATTGTGTATTTTATGCATTGAGATTATAAATTTAGTTAATTAAAAGAAGTTATTAAATTAAGTTGCAAGTTGCATGATATTAGAAATATATTTTATTTAAATTTAGTGGAAAAATAAATTAGATTAATTGCATTTATTGTTTCCTAGAATTTTAAATAAATAAAAGAATAAAAGAATTCATTAAAATTATAGCATTGCTTTAATTTCTTTATTTAGAAAATTAATTAGAGTTGCATGAGAAAAGAAAAGAAAGAATAATGATTTTTAATTATTGCATGTTAACTTATCTTTTGTTAGAAAATTAGGAAAGAAAATAAAATTGCTTTTATTACTAAATTTAGGTTTTTGGGAAAAAGATATTCAACCTAGAATTTTAGTTTGAAAAGGGGAATAGGTCTTTATTTTAGGGATATAGATAGGAAACAGGTCAAGGATTTAGGTGAAGAGAAATTTATTTGGAAGTTCATTGAAGGATTGGTTCTCTTCTACAAATTTCTTCTAGGAAATCTATACCAGGTTGGGTGGCTTCTTTTGATTGTTTGTTTTAAAGAAAATATTTTTATTTCTTTCTTCTTCCTAAATGATGTGTGTGTTAAGATGTTTGTCAAATCTAAAATCCTGTCTGATTCTTGGCTAAAGTCCATTCCTGAAGTTAATTTCTAGTTTGTGGAAAGAAGTTATTACCTGGGCGTTTGTAGATTAAATTTTGAGAAAATTGAGAAAAGTTATTACAGCAAATTTTGCCAAGATTTTTATTGTGCATGGAAATTGCAAGATTTGGGAGGAATGGGATTTACCAGAGAAATCATTCCCTCTTGTTTGATTTTTGTTTTGATATTTGGCTATGACAGTCTTTTTTAATATTTGTGTATCTTTGTGATATTATTAGTTATTATAGAAATAAATTTAATTAGTAATTAAATTTATTGTATTATTAAAAGTTAAGGGAAATTATTTTATTATATTATTTTGGAGAAATTATGTATTAATTAATTTCCCTATAAATAAATTTGATTGGAAATAAATTTTAATTGTGAAAATAGAATTTACTTGTTTTAGATTATTGTATTAAAAAAAACAATTATTAAAAAAAAAAATTTAATTAATTAAAAAAGTAAATAATTAAAAAAAAAATATGTCGTCTATTTTTAAAATTGTTCTCCAAAGTTTATAAATTTGGTTTCTTTATCTTATTTAATTTTTAATATGTAAAAATAATAATAATAATAATAATAATAATATTATATATATATGTATATAGTATTTTCTATAGTTTTAATTATGTTATTTTGGAATTCAAATATATTTCAAATTAAATAATCTTTTTATTATATATTTTAATGTGATATAATTATATAATATTATATTCGTAGAATATCTATATTTAAATGTAATTATATTATATTATTATATATAACTTTTAATTTGGAATTTAATTTAGATTATTGATACAATCTAATTGGGTTTATTTTTAAAGTAATCATGAACCTATAATTAGGGTGTTAATTTTTATGTGATTGATTTAACCTTATTGGACAAATGACAAAATTGATTTATTTGTATTAATATAGTTGTATTTTCTTATTGTCTGGAAAATCTTTAATTGCAAGTTATTTATGCTTGTGGTTGTTTTAAGAAAAGCTTGCCAGTATTAGGATCTTGTGTAAATGGTGTTTTCATTCAACTTTAATTTCATTGCAATTCTGGTTGAGTTGTCATTGTGTCCTATGTTATTATATCTCCTTGGTCAGGTGTTGTTGTATAACCCCGTTGATGTGAGCCATTGTGTGTTTTGTCCAAATGGTCAATCTTGGGTTAGTGATTGTGTATCCTTCACCTACAGTTTGTCAGGATTAGTTATGGCTATCTATTTCACCATAGAGTTCTCATAGAGAGACCTTTCCTATTAGTGTCCTATGAGAGAGAGTGGATTTTGAGCAGGGGTCATGCCCCAAGTGGATGACAAGATAACTTGTCGAAAGTCAGTTAAAAAGTGATAACCTAATAATATATTGGGGGGGAGTGGAATAAATATTAATTAAGATAATGTACCTCGTGCATAGGTGAAGTGCTATTATAGGGTTCATAATGTTATGAGAAGGCCTGGAATGATAAACTTACCACCTTGTCTTCACGAAAGGATTGGTAGGATCCGCATGAGACTTAGTTGGAGCCAGAAGTTGGGATAGGTCACTAGGACAAAGAGTCAGGACCTAGGAGGCCTACCATGGTAACCATCAAGCTATGTGATGACACTCTCTCCTTAGAGTCACTAGTGTTTTGTGAGTTGAGTCACATGGATGTTTGCGGAGTCTTGTAGTTCTTTCGTACTTGTCTTACTTTTCTTGCTTGAGGGTTTTCTACTCTCTCCTAGCACGATGGGGTGGTTCTATTTCGGGATCACATGGTCGGGTGGTAGTGCCACTTCCCACTAGATGTTCTAGATTGTATCTTTTGGTGAAGAAAGGCTTCGTTGGTGTTTCTTGGTTCGTGGTTCATGTACCAGCTCATGTTCATGATCATTGTTCAGTTGAGACCTTGTGGTCATTGTATCAAACTTTTATGTAACCTTGATATTGTAACTTTGTAATCCGTGGTATTATTGGAAGCCATGTATTTATGGATATTGCAATAGTATGTTAGTGGAATGTATGTTAATTCAGTTGCTTTGATATTATGTATAAATATTTTATGGAAATTGGATACATTGGAATACTTTAATTTCTTCATTATGGAATTTAGATGTATGTGTAGTTTTGAACTTAAGTATTTACTTTATCTAATTAAATGGACAGTTGGATTAACCATGGTGTTAATATAATCTACGATTAATCTTCATTGGTAACCCTTAGGAAATCATGTGTTAGTCTTCCGCAGTGTTTTAGATGTGCAATGGTTATAATTTATGCACTTAATCTTAAAAAAAATAATATTTCACCCTTTAGTTGCCTAGTTTAGTTGTTTTCCTTTAGGGTTCTTGGCGGGGTATTACATGATGCATTGCATATTGATTCATTTATAATTGATTTTATTGTAATATTCTTTGTAAGTCGACCTACACATTTGGTCTTAGGCTTCGGTATATATGTAAGATCTCATTTTTGAGATTGATATGGGAATGTAAGTAAGTGCGAAGAAGGAATATGCAAAAATAAGTAGAGTTATACACACAGACATCATTTGAAGATTGAAGGAAGGTTTGAAGAAGGCATATCAGAGCTTAATCGACACTGAATCCAGCATATGAAGATGCTATTTTGAGCAGTACATAATCATTGGATTTAACCATCCAATTGTAGTCAGTGTCACTCCCATTTTGTGATTAAGCAGTGAGCTCTAGGTAGCTGGCTTTTCTGCATGTGTAGACTCCATATTGTACACACATACTATCTACAGTTGATTCATTTGATTGTGGGTAAGGCTTCCCACCATGGTTTTTCTCCTTATAGGGTTTTCACATACAAATATTTGTGTTATGTGTTGTGGATGTTATTGTCTTTCTGTTTCATGCATTAATCTTTATCGGTACTGCAATTAACTTATTAAACTGTTTACCGGCTTAAAGTTTGGTTTACCGACATTAAGCATTAAGTTTTGGTTAAGTTAATTTTGGTTTGAATTTATTGGACAACTAATTCACCCCCTCCCCCCTCTCAATTGTCTCTGAGACCTAACAGTGTAGTGGATATATGCCCTCACATGTTCAACATACATTACTCCTTCAGGAACCCTAAAAAACACTCCCGCAAAGTTTTCCTTCTTCACAATTTCGAGAACCTCCTTAAATATTGGCCTTAACCTATCCTTAACTTGGATGATTGTCAGATTTGCAATAAAAGTTGGAGCGGAAGATCTAGATGCCATGTCAGAAAATACCTGAGTGAATGTCAGTGGATGATTTGAGTGCTTCAAATAATTGCTTGAAATCCTCTCTCAATGTTTTTCTCACTCTTACTTTGCCTTTATTTTTCTCTAATTGCTTGAATGCTCGGTGAGTGAAAATGAATTCACATAGCTTCTTTTATCAGTGAATAAAACCTTAATTTTTTGTCATTAATGTTTCACCAACAACCCTATGGATATCAGTTTCACAGTTAAATGCCAAGATAATCTTCATCGATGATAAACACAGTTCTCCATATTTATTTCCAGATCTCCTTAGATCTCTTCTGGGGTAATATGCAAAATTTAGCAGTGACTTTGCCACCCCCTAAGCCTTATGCCTCAGTTACCAATGGAATTTCTTGCTAGTGGATTTGCCAGTATAGATCCATCTCCACTTTGTTCTTCAGATTTTCTAACCCATCTCTTGGTATGATCTTGTTGTATTTAATCTACCTTCTACTTCCCTTTCTCATTTTCTTTATCATTATTAGCTAGTTGAGTATTGCTTCTGCAATACTTAGCAATATGACCCATTTTGTTGCATCCATAACATGTAACATTGTTCTTCTGAATTGCTTTGACATATCCTGTATTATTATTGCTTCTTTACCTACAATGATTAGAAAAATGTCCAAACTTTCCACATGCATGACATTTAACATTCATTCTGCAGTCTTTTGATTTATGACCATATTTCTTGCAGATTGTGCATTGATCGGGAACAAAATTGTTGTTTTGATTTTCCTTATTTCTACATTGTTTAGCCATATGCCCAAATTTATTTCAAACAAAACATCTACCATTGAATTTTTAAGCATTAGATTGCCTTACCAGTTTCCTCTATTCTAATGAGTTCCACATACCGATTGTTTGATCTTGATTAGCAGTGTCAGAGCTTTCACCTTGTACAAATCCAAGTCCTCTAGGATCATCAATCTATCTTTGTCTTTTCAGTAAGTCATCCAATTGTGCAGCACTAGTCCTAAAATTTTCTTTATATTTGTTTGTACTAGTTAGATCATCTCTCAGAGTAGTTATTTGCCTTTCAAGTTCTTGTTCATTATTCTGGGAGTGTGCCAAATCAATTCTCAACAGATTATTCTCATGAGTCAATCTTCCACATTCATCAAATTTGTCCTTCAAAAATAAAACAAGACTATCTTCCTTCTTCTTTATGTCCTTGATACCTTTTGATAACCTCATGGTCAGATCTTGCATTTCATTCTTCATGAGCATATTTTCTTGACTTAGTTTCTAACATTGTTCCTTAAGAGAATTCTTCTCCTCATCATTCAGTTGTTGCAGAAGTTCTTTTCTTTTGGCTTGAGCAGATGACAAACTTTCTTGCAGGATAAGAATGAATTCATTTGCAGAATTCAATTCTTCTTGCAATTTCAAGTTCTTCATCCTTTCAACATCATAATCCTCAAGAGCCATCTCAAGTTGTTTCTCCATAGCCATATTCAAAGATTTTGGTTTCAGGATTTTCCTCAAGATGTTAAACTTCTTCTGAGTTGAATCAATGTTCTGCAGGAATCAACAATATTTAACTTTCTAAACCATGCATATATGTATTGGTAAAAAAGTAAGCATATAACAAGAAGCAAATAAACCATCCACATAAATGAACACCATAACACACAAAATTTATACGTGGAAAACCTCAATAAGGAAAAACCACGATGGGATTTGTGACCCACAATATCAGTTCACTAGCCATATGAAAAGATGTTACATAAACAGGGGCCTACACTTGCAGGAAGGCATAGTGCCTAGAGCATACTGCTCATCACTAAAGAGCCTCATTGACTACAAGCTTTCTACCAAAGTAAATTACTGAAAATAAACTCAAGAATGCATCTTCTATGCCAGATAGAGTTCCGGTTCTAGTTATGCTCTGGACTGGTTCACAATCTTGAACTATTACTGGTATTACTTCTCCTCCAAGAGTGCTTTCCAAGCTTTCTATAGATCATTGCATGATACAATGTTTGCATACAAAAATGATCTCCATACATATATCTCGTATTTCATAGTTCTTCTATATGTCTATCTTTATACCACCTTTCCGTCTCTTAAATTGACCTAGTAGACTGACTTATTTACCTATTACATATGATATGCCTTATGTCGGCTTACAATGCATTTACAAAAAATATTCAATGTCGGCCTTGACAATATTTACAAAATGATTTACTAAAATAAATCTTTCTTGATGTCGACTTCCTTGAAGTACTGATGCCGATGTCGGTGTATCCCTGAATGCTTTCAATGCTGGTATCTACCTGTATATGCCTCCTAGTGCCAGTTTGTGACTTCCATCAAGTCTTGTTTCCTTCTGTCTGATCTTGTTCTCATCAATGACAACAAAATGAATCCAATGATTGTCAATCACCAACACAACTATGTCTGAGGGTGAGAGCTTAATGCATGTCTTTTTTTCCCTCTTGGTTCTCAACATGGTAGATGTTTGGAAGTCATTTCTGGTGGAATTTAAGAAAGTTTGATGGTCCAAAACCTTTTCAATAACTTTGGTTATATAGTGTATCAACTTTTGAAGGAAACCCTAGATGACAATTATATATTATTTTTTGGAATTCATTTGTGAAAATGTGATCAAAGAGTTGCAAAGTGTGAAGAGGAGTAAAGGAGATCAATCAAAGGCATTTCTTATTTGTGATATTTTCTAATGGGAAATTCTAAGATTATTAATATTGATAGTGAGGCAAGACCGAGTTTTGTGATTCACCTATTTGTTTTAGCAATAAGTAACCTTGTTGGTGTGTTTTCTATTTTTCCTAACAAAGTGATTTATATTAAAGATGTTTTCAACTACATTCATGTTTCTTTGGAAGAGTATAATCAAACCAACCTCAAATATTTTAAGAGACATCATCTAGTCGATGGTGTGCATAGATTTAAGGTAGATTATGCTAGTCTAGGGCATAAGGGTTTGGATGCTTGGCAAAATTTTCCTATATTTGACAATGAAGAGATTATTAAGATTGTGTTAAGTATAATTCATGAGATTGTGTATGGTTGGATCAACCATATTCAATTTCCAAGGAAGCCCTAAGGAATATGACTAGATTGTGTTCAACTGGAATAATACACACTTTGAAGTTTGTAAAGTATGATGAAGTGAATATATTGACTAGTATTGTGCAAGATAAGAGAGCCCTTTAGATTGATAGTATTTTTTATTTGGCAGATAGATATGCAACTATGGGAATTTCTTATAAGGTGTATTATAGGAATTGAGAAGGTTCATCTTCTTCTTTGGTGATATATGTGGCCTATCGGATGGTGAAAGACAATGTTGATTATACTTTGTGTGAACTACTGAGGTGGTAGTTGTTGGGTAACCTCCATTTGATGAAGAATGGGATGTACCCCTTTTGGTATGTATCTATTATTGTTTTCCTGGTATTTAATTTTCTTAATGATTTTCCTAGAATATATAACAATGTATGGAGAAGAGATGCTACTATTGATGCTCAAATTATAGAATATTTAGAAACTTTGAATGATTATGATAATGTTTGTTACGAGTTCTTTAGCTATATTAAAAAAGAGAACGTTGTGAGGAATCAGCTTCCTCCAAAATTTCTAGAATGGTATAAAGATGATATTACATTCTTAGTTGACAAGAACAATTATTTCTTTGAAGTTGTTATTCTAAGGAGTTCAAGGGTGGCTAAGCTTCCCTATGAAGTGTCAAAAGATGAATGTATAAATGTTATATCTAGATAATTCTTAAAATGTTGAAAGATTTGAATGAACAAATATTTGGAACATATGATGATTTTATGGGAAGATATGTTGGTAATAAATCTAGCAAAGTTGAGTATGGTCCAATAGGAAATAGAGCAAGGAAATCATCCCTAGAAGCTTCTTCTTCTGCATCTAAGATGTTAAAATCTAAACATGTGAGAAAAGTGTTACTACTTATCATATTACCATTAGTTTTATGTCAAAGTTATACTATATACTCTAGTTGGTTACTATTATCGAAATATTCAGTCAATATGCATAGTCTAGTCAGTTATAGAAGAAAGCAGTCATAGAATGCAGTATACATCGAGTTGTCTACTGAGTATCTTTTCATGTCTACTAAGAAGAAAAGATGACACACCGAATTGATATACACTGAGTGAAACATGTTACCAGATTCATTGAACCTGGACATGCATATGAAAACGTGTTACAAGATCGAGGCACATCTAACCATTGTCACATTGGAAATTGCACTAGAAGATTGTGTATGATTTTGAGGTCATCTAACCAATGAAATATTTTACATGGTTATAAATCGTGTTTGTAAGATCGAAGCAATGAATTGGATTACCATCTTCAGAGATCTATTTATATAGCATGAGTTAAGGGTGTATGTATCAATGTAAGAAGACTGTTACAGAGACATAGAGGTCACCGAGAAGGTTTTCAGAGAACAGTCGAAGAACAGAGTAAATAGAAGGGTTTACCGAGTTACTATATGGTTTACCGAGGTATGCTATAAGCAAGGTAATCTGTTCTGAGCACATAGAATCTACTATAACATTTCAGATGTAAAGTTGTAGATATTTGTAATGATTTTATTGTAATATTGTGAAGTTGTAAGAGAAACCTTTAACAAGGTAAAAGACTCTAATCAAGTCTATAAATTGTAAAGCCTCTAACTAGGTGCAAAATTTAGATTAAGTATTGTAAAATCCTTTAGCAAGGTAGATCTAACGGATCTTGTTACTCCTAACAAGGCAAGCTATCAGAAATAGCTAAACATGTAGCTCTAACCGAGCACTCTTTATTATTGCAGTAGTGAAGTTGTGGGTGCCATCCCCACTGCAGTTTTTCTCTCTAACCAAGACTTTCTGCATAACCAAAATATATGTGTTATGGAGTGAATCATGTATGATTGTTATCTATTTGTTTTAGCTTTATTTTATGTTACTGCACTATTCGGTTTATGCATTACAGTAAAGATATTGTTGAAGAAATGTTTTGGAGTACTGATTCACCCCTCCCCTCTCAGTATATTAGCTTTCCATATTGGGCCTAACAATTGGTATCAGAGCTCATATCTTGGAAAAGGGTTTAACTACCTAAAGAGAAAGATCTTATCAATGGAAGGCTATAAACAATCTTGGAGGATTGTGTATCTGCAAGAAGAGATGGATCATGCTAATCAAGTGATTGTAGACATGCAAAGGCAAATGCAAAAATCTCTGAAAGTAAGACTCTAAAAGTAAGAAGAAGATTATCTGATGATTTGCAGGACTCTCAAGAGTTAGTGGAACACATTGAAACATCATCTAAGAATAGTATATCTGAAGAGACTAAAGAAATGATTAGAGTATTGAAAGAAAAGAACAAAGCACTGGCTGATCAACTAAAAGCAATGAAAAGAGAACATGAACATTTTAGCACTTAGATGATTGAAAATCTAGATGCATTGAGGATAGCTAAGGATAAAGCAAAAGATCTACAAAAAGAGAAACAACAACTTGAAGTCTTAGTATCTAATAAAAATGATGAAATCACAAGGTTGACTGGAATTCAACAAAACCTATCAAATCAACTAGGTTATGCACATCATGAAGCAACTATGAAGAATGATGAGAACCAAGCATTGAGACTTGAAGTATCAAGGTTGACCGATGAACTTGAAATAGAGAAGAAATCCAAAGAAACATTGAAGAAGAGTTATGAAGCATCAAAGATGTTGGATGAGCAATTGAATATAAGAAGACCCAATAGAGATGTAGGACTCGGTTACAAAGGAAAAGACTCTACCAAGAAAGGAATTCATACTACCAAGAGAGGAGAATCATCAAAGCAAGCTGGAAATAGGAATAACATCAAAAGAAAGAAGCCTATTTGCAACTACTATGGAAATCAAGGTCACACTGCCAACATATGCCAAATCAGAAAAAGAAAGCAACTGAATGTCACTAAGTCCAATGGTTATTGTTACAATTGCAATAAATATGGTCACACATCTAATCATTGTAGGACAAAGTTTGTTAACAATTATCAGAAGGTGAAATTCAAAGGGTTTTGTAGAAACTGCAATAGATATGGACATAGTACTAAGAAGTGTTGGTTTAAGCAAAAGAACTACATGTGGTCTGCACACCAAGCAAATACTAGAGGTTACCGAACTTACACAGATCCTTACTGATAATATGCAGCAGTACCATGGGATTACAATACAAGGATATGGTGTGAATGTTATGGAAGATATGGATATATTAGTGCTAACTGTTTTATAAGGTTTGGAATGAACAACTAAAGATCATGGAGAAATCCTAGTAAGGCATGTTTTCATTGTCACAAAGTTGGACACTTGGCTAGAGATTGCAGAGATCAACCTAGAAAAGACACTGAAGAAATAAAAGAAAAATTACAAATGATTTGGAAAAAGAAGGAAATTGTGTCAAATAAAGAAAGCGCCTTACCTACCGAGTTAGGTGCACCTATTCCAAATTAATCGGTAAAGGTATGAAGGGACTGCATTCTCTGAAGGTTAAAATCATAACAGTTCCTATTCTATTATGTACTAAATTCAAAATCTGCATAGTTAAGATGTATCATTAAGTTTGAAATTCTATCAAAGTCTTTTGAAGCACTTTACAGGAAACCTGTCAAGTCGGTGAATACACGAAGCTTGTCAAGTCGGTAAATGAAGGAAGCTTGGTTACTCGGTTAAAACAAAAAAAAGAGAGTAAATCAGTTAAAGAGGAACTGAGTGCATTTAATGTTTTTGACCTAACCCGCACGGAGCCCGATAAGGTATTTTGTGTACTTAAAAGCATTTTCGCAGTCATTTACACTTACCAAGTTTTCAAAAGAGCAGAGCAAGTGACTCCAAGGTGATCAAAACCTCATTCAAAGAAAATCCAAGGTATTTACATCAAATCTCAACATATTGTTAAGTTGGTTTATTGATCTTATCTAATTGCCGTTATCTACTAAGTATAAAGCATCTGTCATTTGAAATCCTGAAACCCTAAGGACTCTTTACTGATTTTTTACCTGAAATCTTAAATGGGGCCCAAGATCCAAGATCCCATAGTTGTCAAGAATGTAGAGAAGCCCTCACTGAAATACTCTTTGACTCCCAAAGTCACTTCTGAATGGGATGACAAAACCACCTTTTCACTCATCCTGGACAGAGTGTTGTTAGTCAAAGAACTCGGCCATGTTGAAATCAGAGACACCTATGATGAGCTATGTACCGATGGTAAATTGAACAACAAGTATGAACACATCAAAATCAAAGGATTAATTGAAGCCCTAACCTATCCTCATGTGTTCAAACCCCAGTGGGTCAAGTTTGATCTAAGCAGAGTTCATGATGATTTCATGTGGCTAGAAGAGCAACCATTCAAGATAACCAAGGAAACCATTCATTTGATTACCGGTTACCCTATCTATGATCATGCCCAAGCCTAGAAGATGATATCACAAAAGGAATTGATCAGTTTAACCAGAGTAGAATCTGATTACAGAGGACTGAAACTAAACAATGTCCCTGATGCAGAACTTAAGTTTGCTGTTAGAGTAATTGGTTACTGTTTCTTCCAATCGACAAGGGAAAATAGTGTACCCTGTGCAACAGTTGACTTAGCTTATAAAATTGTGAAAAAGGGAATGAAAATTGACTTATGTGAGGTGTTATTGAAGAACCTGTTTGAGAATCTGAACACAATCAGGAAGCCGAAGAAGAACAACTCGACTAATACTCTAAAGTTTGGATCACTACTAGTATGCATGTTTTTCTACTTTGAAAAATTCTTTCCATCAGTCGGTAAAGTAGTTTGGGAGCTACACCGACCAATCACCCATCAGATTAATGACTTCATCAAGAAGTTAGGAGATAATTTCAATGATATCAAGGATGATTACTTCAGTAAATTTCAAGAGAAAATGCATAACAGGTACCGAATCCCACCCCAGCTAGTAGAGAAATACAAAAATGATTAATGTTTTGAAGTTGACACTAATTACTGTTATGTGAATGTTGTGGAACCAAGGACTCAATCTTTGCCACCTATGGGTTACAAGATTGATTTTGACATCACAAAATATCAAGTTGATGCATCTGAATATTTGAGCAAGCTAAAAGACAAGGAGCTCACTGCAAAAATGATAGAAGAGGTATAGAAAGCTCTAGCCATTGGCAAAGTCAAACTTATCAAATTTATTGCTAAGTTGACTCCTCAACTCAAGAACATTCATTATTTATTTCAGAAACTCTACACATTTTCTTTATTCATTAAAGACATTAAGAATAAAACAGAGACAATTGAGAAAGAGATCACCAATCTCTCAAGCAAGCTAACCACAGAGCCAAATTCAATTCAGAATTTTTATACAAGGTTACAACAGTTCATGGCTCAACAATTGGACTTAAGAAATGAAGAACACAAGATCTGGATGGACATAATGACACTTCAGACATTATTCCTTCCTCATCTTTCATCCGTCCAAGAACAGATCAACCGAGCCACATACTTGTCTACTACACAAGAGGGAAGCACTCTTGATGGCTTAATATCACTATTGGTTGATATTCAAGCGCAAAATTCTTTAATGGACAGTGTAAAGGATGCACTCTCTGTCGCTCTCACCGATGCCCGGAACAAGTACAAATCCATTTTTGACCAGTTACCGCCCCTAGATGGAAATTAAGTTTTTTTGATGTTTGTCAAAAAGGGGGAGTGTGATACAATATATTTGGAGAGTAATATGATATAGTCTTGAGGGAGCAATACAATATATTTGGGGAGTTATACAGTTTTGATACAATATTCGGAGTATAGTATATAGGGGAAGTATACTGAGCAGAGTAAGTAGAGTATCCAAGAGAAATGAACCAAGTAGTATACAAAATAGTAAGCAAAGTACATAGAACAGAATCGAGCATTCAAAATTAGAGTTTTCAAAGTTTTGTATAGTATAATGATAAGGGGAGTATATCTAAATATACTATTTCATTGACTATTGTATATACTGTCAGTATAGTCATTTTGGAAATTATATAGATTTTTGTGTTATAACTTTAAAAGTAGTTTTTGTCAAACATCTCAACTAATGTCAAAAGGGGAGATTGTTACTACTTATCAGATTGCCATTAGTTTTATGTCAAAGTTATACTATATACTCTAGTCGGTTACTATTACCAAAATATTCAGTCGGTATGCACAGTCTAGTCAGTTACAAAAGAAAGCAGTCACAAAACACAGTATACACCGAGTTGTCTATCGAGTATCTTTTCATGTCTACGGAGTAGCAAAGATGACACACCGAGTTGATATACACTGAGTGAAACGTGTTACCAGATTCATTGAACCTGGACATGCATATGAAAATGTGTTACAAGATCGAGGCACATCTAACCGTTATCACATTGGAAATTGCACTAGAATATTGTGTATGATTTTGAGGTCATCTAACCAATGAAATATTTTACATGGTTATAAATCATGTTTGTAAGATTGAAGCAATGAATTGGATCACTGTCTTAAGAGATCTATTTATATAGCATGAGTTAAGGGTGTATGTATGAATGTAAGAAGACTGTTATAGAGACACAGAGGTCACTGAGAAGGTTTTTAGAGAACAGTCAAAGAACAGAGTAAACAGAAGGGTTTACCAAGTTACTATATGGGTTACCGAGGCATGCTATAAGCAAGGTAATCTATTCTAAGCACATAGAATCTGCTATAACATTTCAGATGTAAAGTTGCAGATATTTGTAATGATTTTATTGTAATATTGTGAAGTTGTAAGAGAAACCTTTAACAGGGTAAAAGACTCTAATCAAGTCTATAAATTGTAAAGCCTCTAACTAGGTGCAACATTTAGATTAAGTGTTGTAAAATCCTTTAGCAAGGTAGATCTAACAGATCTTGTTACTCCTAACAAAGAAAGCTATCAGAAATAGCTAAACATGTAGCTCTAACTAAGCACTCTTTATTATTGCAGTAGTGAAGTTGTGGGTGCCATCCCCTCTACAGTTTTTCTCTCTAACCAAGAGTTTCTACATAACCAAAATATATGTGTTATGGAGTGAATCATGTATGATTGGTATCTATTTGTTTTAGCTTTATTTTATGTTATTGCACTATTTGGTTTATGCATTACGGTAAAGATATTGTTGAAGAAATGTTTTGGAGTACTGATTCACCCCTTCCCTCTCAGTACATTAGCTTTCCATATTGGGCCTAACAAAAAGAGTGTGTAGAAGTCATGATTGTAGAAAGTGATGAGGAAGAACCAAAGAAGATTAGTGTGTTGAAGAGTCTTGTAGCAAGGAAGAAGATGATTGTTTGTTAGGATTCCCAAAGATTCTGAGAGGGGGGGCTAAATTAGTATCTAACTGGTTAATGGATTTTTTGAACTTATTAAATGAATTGCATTCCAAAACAGTGTACCAGTAAACCAGAATTAATGCAGTAAATAAGAACAACAAACACAACATAGAAAGCACACCATGACACAATATTTTTAAAGAGGAAACCCAATGTGGGAAAAACCTTGGTGGGATTTGTGACCCATAATATTCGCTCACTAGCCAATAAGTGAATATTACTGATACAATAGGGGCCTGCACATGCAGGAAGGCCAACTGCCTAAAGCTCACTGCTCAAATACAAAAAGGGAAGTCTCATTGACTTACAAAAGTGGATTATGTAAATCCAATGTCATGTACTGCTTTGGTTCAACATCTGCTATGCCAAGTTCAATATCGGTTTAAGCTCATACAACTTCCATAACCCTATTCCAAAATTTACCTTAATATTCACATCTACCTATTACACTCATTCCATGCATACATAAATGATTTACAAGATCTCATACTTATATGAGTCCTATTACAATTCACCTTGTCATCTTACAAAAAGATTTTACAACTAAATACAAAATACAATAAACAAAATCCTATCGGCCAGAGTGCCGGTAAACATCTTTGTCGGTACTGGTGCTGGTGTCTGTGCCTGTGTCAATGCCTATCGGTGCATAGGATTGTAAGGTTGCCTTCAATGACAATACCTTCAATCACCTACAATTTCTCATTGGAGTGTGCATTTTCCAACAATCTCCCCCTTTGGCATTGATGGCAACACTCATGAGAAAAAGCCAAAATTGTATCCAAAAAGTGTTGTCCAAAAATCAAAACTTTGTGCTCCAAAACTATGTGCTCCCCCTAAGCAGATAATCTCCTCTGTATTCATTTATATCATTCTACTACTCCTTTTTCTCATCCTCTACTACTCCCCCTTTGGCATCAATGACAAAGGTTGTCATTCAATGCCAATTGAGTGTAATTCCTATCAAGATCCTTGTAACTAGTTGGTTACAATCTGATATAAATCTGCTAATGCAAAATTTAGGTTGTTATAGAACCTCTCACTTTCCTTTAGTGTTGCTTCTTTCCTTTGGATTGTACTGGTGAGTATGTGCATTTTCTCTTCCAGTGTCTTAAGTCCTAGAACAAGAGCCTCAGAAATCTCTTTTCTCAAAGAGATGAGGATATCTAGTTTAGGACTAGTCTACATTTCTGTTCCTTTTCCTTAAAATTTAATCTCTCCTTGTCTTTTTCAAGTTTTTCAATTTTCTCTTCATAGCCGATAATTTCCTGTTCTACTACCAATATGGAGTCTAATGAACCTATTAAGTTATCAGCAATGTCATTGATTTCCTTTTGAGCTTTGTTGATCTCTTTATCTATATCCTCTGTCAAAATGTTTGTCTTACATGTATCTCTATACAATTTCTTGAAGTCCAAAATTATCTTTCCTAGTGCGAGTAATAATGTATCAATATGTTCCTTACTCTTCTTTATTGTCTCCTCAAGGAATTTTTCCTTCTCTTTATTCATTTTCTCTCTGAAAGTCTCCTCAATGATCTAATCAATTGTTAGAAGACTTTTAGTTATGTATTTAGACAATGTGTCTTATTTGCCTAAAGAATCTTTATTCTTTATGTTACACTTGGGTGCAATCATCTTCAAAATTGGTATGGTGTCATCAATTGCCATTTATGCAAGTGCATTGCAATCAGTTATTTTCTTAATTGAATCAAGCAATACCTCTATTACTTTGGTTGGCCAGAATTCTATCAATGAAGAATCAGATGATTGACCAACTGCCTTAACAATTTGTAATCCATCGGTGTGAGGAACCTCTTTGCTTATGGTGACCTTTGGTAGGTCAATTTGAGTTTGCATTTCTACAAGAAAGGGTTTAGGTTTCTCAGCTGATGTCGGTGGCACAATCTCTGTATTAACCTTTAACTCATCCTTCTTCTCTTCTGATTTCTTAGCGTGTGCCTTAGTCTGTTTCTCAGAGCTTTCTACTATCAGTTTCTCTGATTGTGACTCTGGGTTTTCTACCGGTTTCTCTGTGTTTACCTTTGAATTGTCTACAATCGATATCTCAACAGATTTTTCAATGCTATCAGTTGTCAGTTGCTTAGTAGATACATCAGTATGTACACCAATGGCATCTGCCTTTCCTATA
This sequence comes from Cryptomeria japonica, assembly GCF_030272615.1. NCBI lineage: Eukaryota > Viridiplantae > Streptophyta > Pinopsida > Cupressales > Cupressaceae > Cryptomeria > Cryptomeria japonica. Next base: position 180,304,322 of record NC_081405.1, read on the forward strand.
TCTAGGGAATCAGTTTCTTGTTCAGTTTGTTGTTCATTCCCAATTTCAATGTTTCCAACTGTAATGTCTTCTGTCAGTGGCTCAGTTGCCACATCTCTCTTCTCACTTGATTCCTTATTAACCACAATGTTGACTTCCTGTGTGTCAATATTCATTGTATACAACACCTCAGAATCATGATTTTTGTCCTCATATGTTGTCTCCATACTCAATATTATCTGTTGTCGGTGGTGTATCAACAGTTTGTGCTGGTGGAGTATCAAAAGAAGGTGGGGGTAGGTTATCTATTATCTTTATGCTTGGAGGTCCACCTACCTTACCTTTACCTTTATCCTTTTCTTTTTGATAGACTTTGAAAGTCTTTGGTCGTTTAAGCTCTTCTTGTTTTTCCTTTTCTACAAAGAATATATCCCATTTATCCGCTCTCTTCTGTGATCTCATTAACTCTGCCAGCCATTAATGCTACATGCCAGTGACTAGTTGAAAATATAGTTCTATTTGCTTCACTTATCAGTTTATCAATCTCTTCTATTGAATTTATTGGGTGAACTGCAAGTAGTTTCTCTATTTTTATCTTCTTGTCCAGTTCAATAATTGCTAACCTTTTAGCATCTAACCTTCTGTACAAGTCACTGGGTAAATCATCTACAACCTCAATCAAAAATTTCTTGTAGATCCAAGTGTAGGATAACACTGTTTTCTATGCTTTCTTTTTCTTCATTTGAAAACGTGTTATACAACTTGCTAATGTTCGACAAGTTACCATCTTTAGTTATTTCATGTAGAAGATTGTCAAGTGGGGGGATAACTTGTTTTACTTTCTTCTTTCTTGGAGTCATCTTCTTTGCCAGAGGCCTTACTTCTTGTTGTTTCTATCTTGTTCTCTTAGGTGCAGGTGAGGGTACCAATGTGGGTTTCCTTTTTCTTACTACCCTTTTAAACTCTATCGGTATTTCACTATCAGAGGAGGTAGCAACCAGTGAAAGATGTGTTTCCAGTTGTAATCCTTCCAAGTCACTCTCCTTAATACTAGTCATATTCAATATATCTTCCTTGATTGCTTTAGCCTGCCTTGTTCCTTTTCTAACTGTTTGTTCAGTTTTCTTTATTCTTTTCTGTGATTGAATTTTGGTTTCAATTGTTTCAGCACTACCAAATATTTCTTTAGTTGGTTCTCTAGGGGCTTCTAGAAGTGCTTTTGCATAATTTTCTATTATGTTCTCATTAGCCTCATAACCCATCTTTGGAACCCAAATAGTCCTTGGAACCATTGCCTCCATCCAGATTTCATCTTTCTTTATCACAAAGCATATCTCCTATTGATATTTATCTACTATGGATTGAGATAATCTTTCTCTATTTTTCATTCTAGCCTTCAGTGCCAGAAAATGTTCATTTATGTTCTTCTCCATATCATCTCCCATGTTGTTTAGAATATCCAGAAGTTGTTTTCCTACCAGAATGTTAAATCCAAAATCCTTTCTACTAATATCAGGAACTTCCTTGGCGATATATAGCAATAAGAATACAAGTAAGTTGCCAAATCTGAATGTGCCTTTCTTGTCACCCTTAAGTTTCTTCAGATTGTCTATTAGCTCATCTTTTAACCATTCGCATATGTCAATCTTTGCATTACTATTTAATAAGTCATAAACACTCTTGATACATAAACTAGAAACAGAGTTTAATATGTTGGCATGTGTAACTTTGTATCCAAGAATCATGCTAATGAATCTTACATTGATATCCTTAACATCATTGACTCTCAAGGATCTCTTGTCAAAGGTTGCACCAGTTAGGGTCATTACAGTGTCATTTGGAACATTTTTAGTCTTCTTAGGTTTGCTACTACTAGAAGGTAAGCCTGTCACTATCCTAACTGCTTTTTTTGTTATCTTGTGAATGGAATCCAACTTAAAGAACTCCCCATGTACTCTGCTTAACACAATCCTTATAACATCCTTTGGAAAATCAAGGATACTAAGAATCTCCACAAAACATAGGGTTTCAATTATCTTATGTTCTAGTTTCACATTTCCTTTAACATCACAAATTACTATTCTATACATGTTCATTATCTCTTCAGCTTCTAGTTCTTCAATATGACAATGTATGTAAATTCTAGGATCCTCAGCATAAGCAACTCCCTTGGGTATTTTAGAAAATGCTCCTAGGGTATCATCTTTCTTTGCAATTTCAGGAATAATTTTAAATATGGGCCTAGGGCACTCCACAACTTCAATTATAGTAGGGTTTGCAATGAATTCAGGTGCAGAGGAGGAAGCCATTGTATAAATACCTTAATCTGTCTTTAGGTTTGAATGCTTTGAATGATTTTCTTTACTTCTCGCTATGGATGCCTTCGCTTGGGTTTTTCGTGCTCTAAGGAAATTTGAATGCTCAGTGAATGAAAAGAGAGCCAAAACACTTGCTTTATAATGTCATTTCCTTAAACTATCACATTAAATGCCTATCGGTTAAGTGAAACTTAACACATATGCCAATAAAGAAGTATTTCAACTTCTCACCATCAACCGAGGGTAAACTAGCATGTTTTTCAATTCATTGTCATACCCCCAAAAGGTTTCTTTTCAGTTAGATGAAGATTCTCCTACAAATGGAGTGATACTCTATTCTACTGGTGAAGGAATAGCTTCATTAACATTCATATCTGACTTTCTGGTTGATTGTTTTGAAAATTCTTGCTTTACTTCTTCAACCTTCTCTTTACCTTTCAAACTGGCTCCTTTGTTATTTGCTGATGATGCCTTACTTCTACAAAATTTTGCAATATGTCCAATCTTGTTACAAGCATAACAAGTCACATTATTTTTTTGAATAGATTTTCCATATCCTATGCCAATATGTGTTCTGCAATGATTAGATAAGTGTCCAAATCTTTCACAAACATAACATCTTACATTCATTCTGCAGTTTTCTGAATTATGACCAACTTTGTTGCATTTAGAACATTGACCGGTGGGTGCATTGGTGTTCTGATAATTTATAGATCTACACTGATTTTCTCTATGACCATACTTGTTACACTTAACGCATTTCCCATTAAATTTGTAGGCATTAGGTTTTCTTATCAGTTTACTATGATCATGATTGTTTGCAGTACTGCAGCTTTCACCAACTTCAAAGCCAAGGCCATTAGTATCTCCATTAGGTTTCTGATTTTTCAGTATGTCATCAAGTTCTTCTAAACTTTTCTTTAATTTCTCCTTGTGTTGATTTGCAATAGCCAACTCATTTTCTAAAAGATCTTTCTATCTCATAGGAGTTTAGTTTTATCATGCTCCAAGTGAATTATACCTATCTTCAACATATCATTTTCATGACTAAGTCTTAGATTTTCATTTCCAGCATCCTTGATTCTCCTAGCCAAGTCATCTTCATTCTTCTTTCAGTCTTCAATGTCTTTACAAAACCTCATAGTCATATCTTGCATCTCATTCCTCAAGGCCATGTCATCTTGCTTCATCTTGCTTACAAGATCATTAAGAGTTTCTTTTTCATCATCATCACTCTACATCTTCTCATGAAGTTCTCTTCTTTTGCTCCTAGAAATAGTGATATTTTCCTGAAGTCCTTGAATGATTTCCTGTGTAGCCTTTGGATCATCTTCAAGTTTCATATTCTTCAACTTTTCTACATCATAATCTACAAGAGCTGTTTCTAATTGCTTTCTCAAGTTTTCCATCTCTACTGGTGTCAAAATCTTCCTCAAGCTATTAGGATTTTAAAAATAGAGGACTAGGCTCTGATACCAATTGTTAGGATTCCCAAAGATACTGAGAGGGGTGGGTGAATCAGTATCTAATCGGTTAATGGATTTTCTGAACTTATTAAATGAATTGCATTCCAAAATAGTGTACCAGTAAACAAGAATTAATGTAGTAAATAAGAACAGTAAACACAACATAGAAAGAACACAATGACACAATATTTTTAACAAGGAAACCTGGTGTGGGAAAAACCTTGGTGAGATTTGTGACCCACAATATTTGCTCACTGGCCAATAAGTGAATATTACTACCCAATCTCATGTACTGCTTTGGTTTAGCATCTGCTATGCCAGGTTCAGTACCGGTTTAAGCTCATACAACTTCCATAACCCTATTCCAAAATCTGCCTTAATATTCGCATCTACCTATTACATTCCTTCCATGCATACATAAATGATTTACAAGATCTCATAATTATATGAGTCCTATTACAATTCTCCCTGTTGACTTACAAAAAGATTTTACAATTAAATACAAAATACAATAAACAAAATCCTGTCAGCCAAGGTGTTGATAAACAACTTTGTCGCTGCCACTACCAGTGTCTGTGCCTGTGCTGGTGCCATAGGATTGTAAGGTTGCCATCAATGAGAATACCTTGAATCACCTACAATTTCTCATTGGAGTGTACATTTACGAACATTGTTTTCCCTATTTCTTTTAAATAAAGTTCTTTTAATGTTGACAATGTTCTTGAGTTGCTTGGAAGATTAGATGGTTTGAAAAATGTTGGTGATTTTTATCATACTGTTACATCTTACAATCAAGATACCATTGAACAGGCATGTGTAACATATTTTCTCTAGAACAATCTTGTTCCTAGTAGTGTTGTTGATGTTCTTCCAGAAGTATTGATAGAATTGTTAATTGAGTGTATGGCTATAGTTCCCAACGATGACAGTGATTCAAGTGAACCTTGTACAAAAGAAAATTTGACAGATAAAATGCTAGAGAAGTGCCTAAGGGCACATCATGACCTTAAGCTTAATTTGATTAATTTCAAAAACATGATGGATAATGCAACATGGTTGTATAGGTATTAATAAATATGGCCTATGGCTTTAAAGAAGTTTAAAGATGAAATAGACTCCATTGAGTCTCAAGTTACTAAGTTAGCATAGTCTTTCAATATTTACATGGATGCAAATGGTGCAATGAGATCCAAGGTTTGGTATCTTAATTCTTAGTTCGCACTACGACAAAAGAAAAGAGAGGAATATGTGATGTTGTTTTTTTGACTTGAGGATGCCATGTAGTTACAATTGTCTACTTTTCTCATACTATTGGCTCAAGTTGAAAGGTTGAATAGAGTATGGTAAATGTTGATGTTTTTGATACTGCAGTAAATTTGTCCATTGATTATGAGTGTCATAGAAAAAAATTGTCTACCAATACTTGTTCATGGAAATATAAGTATATTTTTCCTAGAAATGTTTGGCAAGAATTTTCTTTTTTATTCTAGAGCTTTCTGTTAGGGGGAGTTGTAATTTTGATCAATATGGTTCTGGTTTGTAGAGTTACCCTTTATCTTTGATGTTAAAGGGGGAGAAATATTATTGATGGGAGAAATTTATTTGAGGATTTTTTTATTTTTTTGTCAATGAGAAAGGGGGATATTATTGCACATATGAAGTGTCTTTGTTATCATTGATGTCAAACCTGTGTGGTTTGGATGTTGGTGATGTTGGTGTTGTTAGTTTGGATATGTATTTTGATGCATATATTGCTATGTTTGTGTTGTGAATTGGAAGAGATGTATAGTGGAAGTATGTGGTTTAGTATGTTTATGTTCTTAATGATTAGATGCATCTGGTTGCTACTTTGGATGCCTATTCAAATCATGTTTTTCTACAAAGTTGTTTATAGATTTGGATCTGATCCCCCAAAAAATCTCCAAAAATGTCGAGACTGATGTGCCCATCGCTCTAGTCCTCCTACTTTTTTGCACACCAAAGACAGTTGATCTATCTCTAAAAATAATGCCTATTCTGAAAATGACATCTATGTACCTATTTCCTACACACATAAAGAAAGGGAAATAGGTTGGGAATAGGGGCTTGCCTTAGTTCAAACCCTTGTTTTGGAATTAATGATGAAATAAAGATAAAGATAATTGAAATTCTTATAATGGAAGGTTCTCCCTTTTGAGGGAGATGTTGAATAATGACTAAAAACAAAGTGATATACCTCCTTGTGAAGTTTTGTTTGTCTCCACACAGAATTAGGGTTTGATGGTCCTCAACAAAATAGGATAAAAGATGTCTACTTCAATGCTTGATTCTTGACTTTATTACTGCTCGAAGGCTTGAAGGAAGACTAATTATTTCTCAATTTATCTTGAATGCTTGATTGCTTGATGTCATATGAATGTCAGATGCTTGATACATGATGTGATAGACATAAAATGAGAGGGTAAAATCTCCTTTTATACCTGCCCATTGGATAAATTCATAATTTCCTGACATGAGTTGACACAGAGAGAGGAATTGTGCCCAAATTTTAAATAGGGAAAAGGGTTAAAAGGGGGGACCTATATTAGGGAGGACCAAAGCATGGTGCCCTAGTCCTAATTAGGACTAGAGAAAAGAACATAATAAAAAATGATGCAATTCATGAGGGGCATGAAAATAATTAGGTCCCAATTAGGCCAAGGGGCACAAACGCTAAAGAAGGGACCCAATGCGGTCAAAATTGTACAAGGGTGAAATTTTAGGATGCTATAGTACCAAATATGATTTTGTTGATCATGTTGTCTATTGTAAAATTATTCTAGTGGCTTGTCTTTAGATTTCTAGATTATTTAGATAGTTATCCATGGACAATATTGTTGTTTTTTAGGAGTGTACAAAGGAACCCATTGCATGTTTCTTTTGGAAAACCTAGTAGAGATTATTATTGATCTGATTGATATATATTATATGGATAGATAAATAAGGTTTTGTATGGATATGAAGTAAGTGATGTGGTGAGGTGTGCAATGTGAATATAATGTGAAGTTAAATATTTAGAGGTTCAAATGTATTGCAAAGTAGATAGATGAGTATTATACTATAAACTATTATTTGCATTTTGACGAATTATATTCTATATATAGTTTAATTTTTATTCCTATCAAATTTGATCAATTTCTTTGTATCTTTCCCTAAAGAAAGGGTCTTTATTTGAGCAATTCCTTATCTTGTATCTTGCCTAAGGTTATGAACCTTAGTTTGCAAGTCAAGAGTAGTAAGATCTTTGGTATGTGGCCTTAATCATTGTAAAAAATGATTATTTAATATGAGTTTGATTCTCACCATGGTTTTTCCTAGTTTGGGTTTTCCACACAAAAAATCTTGGTGTTCTTATGATGATGTTTTTGATGGTTCAATTGTTTACTTTCATGTATGTACATTTGGCTGAATTTTATTGTTAAAGTAAGTTAATGTGATCATGTTTTTGTATATGTCGATTCACCCCCTCCCCTTAGCTTCTGGTAGTTTTCAACAAGCTTATCTTTGTTGGAATCAATGAACACTGAGAGGAGGGGTGAATCAGTGTTATGTGATTTACAAAGTTATTTAACTAATTCTTAAAGCACTAGATGCATACGAATGAAAGTGAAATGCAAAAAATTAAACCAATCAACCATAGTACCATAACACCAGAATTTTTACATGGAAACCCGAAAAGAGAAAACCACAATGGGATTTGAAGCCACAATATTACTATACTTTGATCAAAAGTATGATAATATTACATGAACGGGAATGCACTTGCATTCAAACACACTATCTAGAGCTCACTACTCAATTACAAGAGGGCTACAACTGGGAGGAAGGCTCATTGCCTTGTAGAAAATTACAATTGATTACACTAATGAATGAACTGAATAATAGTATATGCATATGACAAATTGTAGTTTTGGTTAAGCTCAATTAGCCTTCTACTACTGTTTTGTCACTCTGCTATGTTTTCCTATACTGTCATACACCAGACCACTAAAACCTTCAATTATATTCACCAAAATTTGTACATTTGCTCATATAGACTTCTCCCACACATCACATTTTCCAAAATCCTTAATCAAATCAATCTTATATATTTGCATCAACAAAATAAATCAATTACCATGTTGGATTCCAAAAATTGCATAACATGCAACATGAAATGTGCAATCTTAAGTCAACTCAATATGTCCACAAAATCATATGCAAACACAAACACAATAAAAATAAGCTTCCCAAAAGTCATCTCAATCTCCTTGAACATGAAACCAATTACTAAAATCAACCCAAGGATTTTGGATCACACATTGCACCAAAATAGCTCCGTTCTACTGGGATTACTAGATACCAAACCTTCAATCTCGCTCATGAATCAATGTTGGATGTCAGGATTACAAAATAAGATACCTCAAATGTTGAATCATCTTCCTCTATCACCACAACCAAAATAAAGATATACACACTATACTCATACTCTACTGGTTACTATGTTCCACCTTCCACACTTATGCCTCATGAACAATATGACTTTTGGTAAATCAAATCTACATGCACCATATATGATTTTTGGACTGAGTTTCCATCAATAAAACACCTAAGAATTTCTCATGCACCAAGCTTCACCAAAACAGTGTGTCTTTCAAACAATCTCCCCCTTTGGCATTGATGACAACACTATGAAAAATGAACTGTACGCTCAAACCTCAAAAATCTAAAACTTTAAAAAATCTCTAAGACTATACAATCTCAAAAATCTCCCCCCGAGGATTTGCACCATTTTTCACTTTAGTCTCTCTCCCTTTGACAATAATGCCAAAGAGATGAATCCACCAAAATTTATATATAGGGATATATAGTGCCTTACAAAAGTTTGAAAATATCTGCAAAATTTGTCTTTAGGCTCAATATGCGGCTATCCCAACCCTTCTTCAAACTCTCCAAAATACTGATCATACCACTAAAAGATAGGCATGCATCTTTTCTCCTCTATGATCTATCAGAACACTTTTATTCAGATCATCTTGCATATTGGTGATCAACGAGTCTATTCAGGGAGTGATAAGGCATCTTACTTCTCCCACTCTTCCCAAAACCCTATCCTTTTCCTAATTTAAACTCTTGATCTTACCCAATATACTCATAAATTGACCTTGAAAATTTCTAGTCAGGACTAATTGGGGTGCATAGGACTAAGATATGCTAGATAGCTTCTCTTCACATTATTTTATTTTCTTGCCAATGTCAATGGTAAACTTTGGAAAAAATAGACATGAATTGTATATTTGGTTGCCTTCTTCTAATGCATAGTGTATATTCTTCATACCAATTATCAAACTTACCCTATCTCCCTCAATCATCTTCAAAAAATTTTTTGGTCTCATAGCATTAAACTAAGCTAAAAATCTCGCATTTGCCACCTTATCCAAAGATACAAAAAAAGAATCTATAGCATTCAACATACTTCTAATCTTACCGGAGGGTGTATTATTTATATCCAGTTTGAAGGATGGAAATTTTTTTTGCAATAAATATGTTGTCAATGATATCAACTCTTTATCTATGACATGAGATTTGAGTAAGTCCTCATTAGATTTAGCTTGTGCAAGAGTTGCAAGCTTCAATGCTTGAATCAGACATAATGAAGCCAGATCTATAGGCCCTTGAGTGGAATCGTCTAAATCAGTGATAACTTGTTTTTCTTTGTCTACCATAGTGTCTCTTGCTACTATCACTGGAGCCTGATCATCCTTCTCTTTTCCTTTCTCCTTCTCGGTCACCTTTTCACTTGCATCCTTTTCACTTTTCTTAGCTTCTTCACCCTTATCATCATCATTTGTCTCCTCAGCTACCTTCTCTAAACCAACATTTAACACTAGAGGATCCTATTCATCTTCACCAGAGTCATCAACCTTAGTAGTATTAGGATCATTTGCAAATGTGGTATGTTCATTTGTCTGAATTGCCAGAGTGGTTTCTTCAATTATTTGATCTTTCTGCACATTGGGAGCCTCTATATGAACTTCCAGAATGGAAGTGTCTTGTGATTTCTCTTTCGATTGAGTGTCATCATGTACTGGATTCACATTATATCTTTGATCTACTAAAAATTATCTCATAATTGCTTTAGTCTCTTGGCTTCTTGGTCAGTTGGGCTCCATCGGATAGAGGTTTCTTCACTACCCTAGCATAGGTATCTATCTTCATCACCTCTTTCACTGCTCCCTCAAACTTTGTCTCTACATACTTAGCAGTGGCTACAACATATTCCCTTTGTGGCTTCTCCTTTTTCCTCTTCTCAGCTCCATCGGGTGACTTGACTTGTGGCTTGGGTGGAGGGATATACTTTTGTACATCGGAGGTAGGTGCAAACTAGGTATTCCATGTCTTAGTTTGCTTGGGAGGAGTGAAAACCATTTTTGTCTTCTTAAGCTTTACCATGTCCTCCTCCTTCAATATATTCTTCTCCTTAGCTCTTTGCAATCTTCTTTTATTATTCCCATTTGTTTTGCAAGCTCTTAAACCTCTTTTCTAACCTTCCTCTTTCTTGCAGGCTCAGTAAATTTCTTGTACAGGTCAAGATCTTTTCATTTGTAAGTGCCAAACCTTTCTTCTTTTTCATCTACTGGTTTACTCAACAAATGTTGATCATATGCATCAAGTGTATTTCCATCTGTTGGGATCCAAGAACACTGAGAGGGGGGGGTGAATCAATGTTCTGCCGATAGCACTAGATTTTATCCTTTTATACCATACACATATAAACCTATAAATAAATAAACATATAAAATGAAGAAAATAAACCTTCCACATAAATGAACATCATAACACACAAAATTTGTATGTGGAAAACCTCAAAGAGGAAAAACCATGATGGGATTTGTGACCCACAATATCATTTCACTGGCCATATGAAAGGATATTACATATAACACAGGCCTACACATGCAAGAAGGCACACTGCCTAGAGCATACTGCTCATCACTAAAGAGTCTCACTAACTACAAGCTTCTGCTGAAGTAAAACAATGAAATTGAACTCAAAAATGCATCTGCTATTCCAAATAGAGTTCTGGTTTTGGCTCTGCTTTGTACCAGTTCATAAACGTTGAACGCTACTACCGGTATCTCTTCTCCTCTGAGAATGCTATCCAAACTATCTATAGATCATTGCATGATATAACTTTTGCGTACAAATGATCTACATATATATATACTTCACATTATGCAGTTCTGCTATATTCTATTTCACCTATGTCGCATCCAATGTCATCTTCAAAATGACCTAGCAGACTGACCTATATACCCATTACAGACAATATGCCTTATGTCAGCTTACAATACATTACAAAAGATATTCAATGTCGGCCTTGACAATAATTACAAAATGATTTATTAAATAAATCTTCCTTGATGTCAGCTTCCTTGAAGTATTGATGTTGGTGTCGATGCCTATGTAATCCTGGATACTCCAATGCTGGTGTCTGCCAGTATATGCCTCCTAATGCCAGTATATGACTTCTATCTAATATTGTTGCCATCCATGACAATAAAATGAATCCGATGAGTGTCAATTGCCAACAATCTCCCCCTTTGGCATTGATGGCAACACTCCTGTGAAAAATGGATTCTCTGTTGATTTAACTGAAATATGCTTCCCCTGAGCAATACACTCCTGATATTCTGATGTCCTTCCCATATGTTTTTGTCTAATATTTTTCATATATATACATACTCCACCTTTGGCATCAATGCCAAAGACTGGTGAAAGAATTGAAAGAATTCAGAACAAAAGAATAAATAAAGATTGTTTGTTTTACTGGAGCTTGACTATCTTCAAAATTTTTGGGTAAGCCTTATTCAGCAACTCTAGGTATGTGTCCTAGCTAGTTTTGAAGGTGTCAAATATGGATGCTAGTCCACTTAGTAAGTGGGCCGGTGATTCCTTCTCTTTGACTTCTGCCAGTGTGGGTTTAACAATCATGTCCATACACTCTTTTTTATGTACACCAAGTGAATCCAATATGGGACTCACCAGTGCTCTAAGACTTCTTTCTCTCCTAATGACTTTATCTCTCTCCTTCTCAAAAGAAAAAATTTGGTTCTCCAAGGACAAAATTTATCCATCAATAGATGTTGTTATTGTAGTTAATCCATTAAAATAGTTTGCAATGCTAGCTACCTTATCATGTAACTCCTTTAATCTTCAATCTACATTTGATGTAAGAATTCCTATGTTACAAAAGACCCTGTAGATATTTGTACCTTGTTTCAAACAATTCTCAATAAGAATGAGTTTATCTTCAATTTTTGTTCTCTCTATTTCAATGATCTGGTCAAAGGTGACTCTTTTAGCTATAGTGAATCTTTCTAAAGCCCATCAGTCTACAATCTATCTCAATGATTGAAAATTATTAGAAATATGCTCTATTAGAGTCTTGAGCTTGCCAAAAGGGCTTGCTTCATTCTCAATCTGACAATCAGGGATTAAATTATGCAATACTATAACTAATTGATCAATTATTCCCTTATCTGCAGTAACCTCCTTTAATAATCTCTGAGTTTCCATCATCATCAACTCAGTTGGACTCATCTCAATGATAGATTTATTCTCAACCTGAGAAGTATCAATTGCTAAAACCTTTGTCGGGGAATCAATATGAACTGTCAATGTAGACTCAATTCCCTTTACCTTATCTTCTTTAGCACCAGTGGCTTCGCCACTTGGTGCAGTGTCAATTACTGTCAATGGAGTATTATCCATAATATTTATAGTATCCTGTACATTGCCTTGCTCAAAAATAGTTTGTGCCAGTATAGACTGTACACTTTCCTTTACTGTCGGTTGTGTCTATATATCTATAGTTACTATTGGTGTATTCAAAATTGGAGTTGAACTACCCAAAATACCTTTCCCTTTTGATTTATCTAGAATGGTGGAAGTTTTTGCCTTAAAAAATTCTTCATGAGATGTGAAAAAATCTAGATTCTTCTGGAAGAATTTGGTCCAACCCTTACTGGTCTCATTTATCACCTCATTAACTCTGCCCATCATTAGGCTTATTTGTCAGGGTTTACTACTGAAAACTGTCCTATTTGCAACATCTATGTATCTTTTCATTTCTTCATTGTTTATAGAACCACACATTTCCAAAAGTGCTACTTCCTTAATCTCCCTATCCCTCTTGACACCATCAAGTCTTCTAGCATCAAGTTTATTATACAGTGATAGAGGAATTTCCTTTAAAAATTTACTAAGGCTTTCTTAGATATATCCATGTACAACAAAATTGCTTCTTCAATCTCATTTTTCTCATCATCCTCTAAATCTTCATAATACTTAAATACATTTTTTAACATTTTGTCTTTTGTAATTTCATCAATTAATTCAGCACAGGTCATTTTAGTCTTACCAGTTTCAGTATCATCACTCTTCTTCTTTTTGCTTGTGGTTGTTAGAGTAGATGTAACTAATTTCCTCTTTTGAATAGGCTTTCTTGTTGGAGGTGGTGGTGTAGTAGGTTTAGTTGCTTTTCTAACAAGTCTCCTCCTAGGCTCCACCTTCTTTTCCTCTACCGGTGGTTGATCCACTTTCTTCCTTTGTACCCTTCTAAAAGCTAGAGATTCATTGTCCTTAGGGTCAAAATCAGAAGTGATGGTAGAAATGTAAGCTCCGGGCTTCTTCACCTCTACAGTACTAGCAACTATTGATTTGGGTCCAAAACCTAGTTGAGTGTCTATCTTATGAATTATATCATGTACATATGCAAACATCTTTTCTATTTTTTTTTCTCTTATCTTCCTGTTGAAGCCAGTTTTGACTTCAAGGGCCTTCTCTTATGTTGTACCAAAATGCTCTGTTTTGTCATCCAATGGGGCTTCTAGTAGCATTTTTGCATAGAGTTCAAAAATGCTATCATCTACCTCATATCCAAGCTCTGTAACCCAAATTGTCCTAGGTTCAACTGCCTCCGTAAGAGTTTCATTAGTTTTCACCATAAAACAGATAACAATGGAGTAATTCTCCATAATTTTCTTTGATATTATCTCCCTCTACCTCATGTTTTGTTGGAATGTTTTGAAATACCCCCAAAATTTCTCATCTCTATTAGTACCAAGACCGGTGATTGCTTCCTTCATCTACATACCTACTGGTATGTCATGAGCCCAATGCTTCTTGCCAAGACTAGGTAGCTCATTCAAGAAGTAAAGCATCAGACATACAATGAGATTACCATATCTAAAAGTTCCTTTCTTGATTCCCTTGATCTTTCCAGGGTTCAAAATCAATTCACTCCTCATCCATTCACATAAATCATATTTTGCATTATTCCTCAACATCTGATATGCAACATGAATGCATCAACTAGCAATATAATTCAATCAGTTGGATTGAGTTACCTTATAACGTATTATCATGCTTGCAAATTTCACATCAGTTTGAGTGATTGTGTTGATCCTCATTGATTCGTTATCAGAAGTTTCTGTAGCATCGTAAATTGTATGCACTTGCTAGGGTGGTACAATTTCACACCTAGTTTAGCACCCGCCTTGGCACATTTTTCATTTTGCATTGCATTTCCCCTTTAGCACTTAATTAATTAAATTAATTAGGTCCAAGGTTCTATTTTATCATCTCCCATATCATAAAGTTGGGCCCTTTTCATTAAAGTGTGCCCCTTTCATTTTATTCATCCAATACATCATTTAATCTAAAACCCTAATTAGGTCCTATTTTGACCTTGGGGGCTTGATTTTGGGGGTCAAAACATCTCGAAATCAACTATAACTTTGGGATTCACTCTAAAATCATCATATCCGATGGCCCTGAAAATTTGGTGAAAAGTTGTCGGGACCATGGCGCCCGGAGTGCACACGGTCCCCGACATTTTTCCCAAAATTTTAGGAGCGCGACCCAATCATAAAATAAATCTTAACCCCAAGAAATTGGTGGGAGATTCAATCTCTAAGTCGGCCTAAATTGAAATTAAGACCTAGGGTTTCATATATAAGAGCTCTCTTTCTTCATTTGAAAGGATCCAAATTTTCGGTTTCAAGGACCTTCTATGCAGCGAAAGAGCAAATCTTTGAAGACTTCAACAACATTCAATATCCATCCATCAAGCATTCATCAATTTCATTCATCCATTTAGGGCTTTGAAGGCATTGAAGAGCAATAGGGGATCACCGACTGAAGATTGGCTTGTACCCCTCCCTTGGGGTTGGGTATGATTTCATGTTGTTTTCATGTCTTTGCATAAGCCTCATTATATCACTTGTATTCATGCTTTAGATCTCTTTACATCTTGATTTGGAGCATTTACATTATCATTTGCAAGCAATTAGGGTTTACTTTCTAGGTTGCTCTAGTTTGCGTACTTGCATTTTAGGATCTTGGACACACACAAGGTCTGCACACACACTACTTTTACAATACAACTTGGCTATTCGTGGAGGTGGAAATCACCAAAGTGTGGGTTTGACTAAGGCAAAACCCTATATAGCTGCCCACCATACCTTTTCAGATATAAGTGCAGGTTTCAGGATTCGGACGACGCCGCAAGTTGCAGATCCGACGAAAGCAGACGGAGACTGAACTTCACACCAAATTGTAGAGCAAAAGACCAGGACAGAGGCGTGGGGTGCCCTGGTCCTACCAAGACAGGGGCACTGGGTGCTAGTCCTTCTGTCAGACAACAGTTTCAACATTTTTCTAACAGCTTTTCAGGTTGCAAAACATTAGTTTCAGGTGCAGAATCAGGACAGTGGTGCCCGCACCCCCATCCTGAACATTTCCACTCAGATTTTAACCCCAGGTTTACATCTGCATTCTCCTTTTATCCTTGTGTCTACAGCTTTTCATCACTTAATCTCAATCTTGCAATCTTGTTACTAGTTCATACTTGCACTCTAGGGCTAGTAGTTGACCTTGCATCATTTTATCTATCATTTGCAACAAAGGAATAGAAATCCTAATAGGTAGCCCATGGCTCTCTCTTCTACAAAAAGAAGTAGCCAATTGTGTGATACCTCTAGGCTCTTTCGTATTCCACAAGTGTGTGATTGAAAGTGAGATTAGGGCATGTTTGCTTAGTGTCACTTTTTCCCCTACACATTTTGGTGAACCCGACGTGAACTCCAATCTTCTCTAATTCTGATTTATGTTTTCAAATTTGAGTGTTTATGCTATTTCAAATTCAAATTTGTATTTACAAGTTTTAATTTCTTGCAAGATTCAAAAATTTAGAGGAAATTTTTGCTAAAACCCTAATTTTTCAATTCAAAGTTGAACTTGTGGATAGCTTAATTAGGATCAATAACTTCAAATCTGATTTAGGAAATCATTTGAATCATAAATTTCATTTTCTAAATCTACATTCTAAGTGCTTGCATTTGTTAAAATTAAATATTTCCTTCTATTTTGCATGTGTTATCATTTGAAAGAGGAAAATTGTTGTCATGATGCATTCATTTCATAGATGTGATAATGGGTTAGCTTCCCTTGTTTCAATTTTCCCTTCTCCTAAAGAACCTCCCCCATCTATAACAACATTTTAGTGCTTGAAAGAGTTTCTACCAATCCCTTTGAGACTCTCCCATGCTCTAAGGATGAAGACTTTAAGAGTGATCTTGACAATTCTCCTAAAATGTGCCCTTCCTATTTAGCTATCCTAGAGGAAGAGAATGATATCATAAACACCTTTCTTAATGTTACTTCACCTTCCCTACATGATGCCTCTCTAAGTGAAAAGGTATTGATGGACATTGACTTATTTTCTCCTAAAGTTGGTCCTTCCAATGGGGGCATGTTAGTGCAACAAGAGGTTATGAACACTTCTTTCAAAGATCTCCTTCCTAAGCATGAATCTTTGGAGAAATATGTTCATGTTCCTCCTAAAAAACACTCGCTTCATGAGGATCCTTTTGTGCAAGAAGATGACATTATCCCTACATTTCCTAGTGATGGCATTTCCTTTTCCAACAAAATTCCCACTAGAGATGATGAATTAATGATAAATGCCTACCCTTCTCCTAAAGTTGGTCTTACCCATAAGCATCCCTTAGAGAAAGAAGATGAAATAATAAGCAATTTCCTTAATTCTCTCTCCCCTAAAGATCATATTGAACATATTTTGAGGAAAGAGGATGAGTTTAACACATCTATTGATGCTCTCCCTCCTAAGGATGAGGAAGTAATAAACAATGTTATCTCCTCTCCCAAAATTGACAATACTTCAAACATTCCTTTCAACAACCTCACTATTTGGGATGAACCATTAGAAGAAGGTGTAGACTATTCTATACCCCATGAGAGAACCCTAGCCAAAGGGGATGAAATCAAGATTGAAAACTCCCTTTATAGTTTCTCACCTTCCTTGAATCTCAATTATTCTCCCTCTAAAAAAAAAGCATCTCCCTCTTCTCAACTTGGTTCTACTCATAGGGAAACCCTAGTT
This sequence comes from Cryptomeria japonica, assembly GCF_030272615.1. Classification (NCBI taxonomy): domain Eukaryota; kingdom Viridiplantae; phylum Streptophyta; class Pinopsida; order Cupressales; family Cupressaceae; genus Cryptomeria; species Cryptomeria japonica. The sequence continues at coordinate 180,321,550 of NC_081405.1, forward strand.
CAAAGAAAGATGGTTAACATCTCTTTCAAAGATCTCCCTCTCAAAAGTGAGACTTTAGAGAGTAATGTTGATCCTTCTCCTAGAGATTTTATTCCCCATGTAGTTCCTTTGATGATAGAGGATGATATGACCTTTCCTAGTATTACTCTGCCTACTAGAACATCAATGCCTACCCCTTGTCTCTCCCCTAAAATTGATTTAATCCATGATGAGATTTTAGTGCAAGAGAAGACTATCAACAATTCTTCCAACACTTTTGTTCATTCCTCTAAACCATCCTCAATCAATTTGATACATGTGAATGAAACACCTAACAAACCTCTCTTCACTGTGCAAGGTGCTTGTCCTTCTCAAAGTTCTCAACCTTTAAATAAGCCTATCTTAGTGGTTCAAGGTGGTTATGCTAATGATTCTTTTTGCACTCCTAAGAAACCAATTATTACTATGCAAGGAGGTTATTCTACTAAGAGCCCTTATGAGTATGCTGAGCAACTGACTAGAGAGAGTTATAATGCGGTTGCTCATACCTATAACACAAGAAATAATAGGCAACCTAATCCTCCTCTAGTTATCCCAACTTCACTTCCTCCTTCCCAACCAATTCTTCTGCAAGCTCCACGTATTTCACAAGTTCTTGGTAAGGAATATGATCTCATAGAACAACTTAAAGCTACCCCTGCTAAGATATCCCTTTGGGATTTGATCCAAACTTCTTCCACTCATCATGGAATGTTACAAGATGCCTTGAAAGATTTGAATGTTCCTCCACCTAATACATCTAGTAATATAGTGTCTTTGGTTAACTCTAGGATGAATCCTAAAGCTCAAATTGTGTTTACTCAAGATGAGTTGCCTACTAGTGAAATTCAACATCAATATGATCCCTTGATGATTGTGGTTATCATAAATGACACTGCTATAAGATGAACACTGGTAGGTAATGGTTCTGGCCTTAATGTGTGTAGCATTAAACTATTGCATAAGATGAATGTGGATACATCCCTTATTGAGCCTGACTCTCATCCCATTCGAGGCTTTGATAATGTGGCTAAGTCTTCATTAGGTATTATCACCTTACCCATCACAGTGGGACCTGTTACTTTGCCTACTCCTATCCATGTTATGTCAGGAAATCTAACATACAACTTGTTATTAGGGAGACCTTGGATTCACAGTATGCAAGCTGTCCCCTCTACATTGCATAGACAAGTTAAATTTATCTATAATAATAAGACATATACCTTGATAGGTGATACTAATTTTCAAGCTTGTTTGCAAACATCTACTTCCAAAGGGAGTTCTTCTAAGCCTTCCTTTTCTAGTGATGACTCATTAAACAAGATACCTATGGATGAATCATCACCCTCTGATAATCAAAATTCTTTGGATGAGTCTAAATTTCTTGAAGAAGATTCTTCTCAACTTGAATCTACACATGAAAAGGCCTTTGATCCTAAGAAGGTTCTCGCAGAAGATGATTGGGGATCTCTTGATTTCAATCCCACCTTTGTAGGTGAGTATAGGGTTCCTCCTAGAGAGCTTAAAGTTAAAAAGAAGGAAGAAACTAGAGATCAATCAGTCTTACCTGAACCTATGAGCAATAATTTTGTGGCCACTTCTCAAACTTCTCACACCTCTAATTCTAAAGAATTTGATTCTTTTTCTTATGAAAAACCACCTTATCTTTCTGAAATGGCTAATTCATGGTTTTCACATTTTGGCTAAGAGTGGCTATAGTGGAAATGGTTGTGGCACAAATGAACAAGGAATTAAAGTTTCTTTAGAACATAACATGCATGAATATTCATTTGGACTTGGATATAATCTTTCTAAGCCCACCAAAGCATCTAAAAGATCATCTCTCAATGTGAATGCTATATTTAGTAGTGATGATGATCTCACTTCAACTAAATCATCTTCTACTTCTATCAACTCTCATTCCCCTCATAAGGAAATCTTGGCGATGAACAAATCTCTTTATGACTCCCCTCAAATTTCTAATTCCACTTATGAATCTTTATCTCCTATTCATCATAAAGTCCTTTCCTCTAGGGATAAGGCTCTAATAAATTACACTCATCTCTCTTCTAAGATTTCTCGTAACTTTCCTTCTTCAATTTTTGTCATTTTATACATGTTTTTGATCTCACTTATGGTTGAGCATTCAGCATGTCATATTCAAATACCTCGTTCAATCTATCATGTCTTTAAATAACATTAATGGCTATTATGTTGCTCATCATTATGTGACATTGGTAGCTCATTTACTGGGGGCTCATTGTCATTCATGATGGTACAATTTCAAGTGCAATCATATTTTTGAAGCAACATAATAGCCTAATTTTTCTATGTTATCTCTGGTTCCTATGGGGTAATAGTGTGGAAATATTGATCATCTTTGCTTTAGAATTCTCTTTTCCTAGATATGGGAGAAGATGTGTATTCTTTTTCTTATCCTACCCACTTCTTGTGAGGAGCATTTTACATACACTAATGTCTTGCTTGCATGAACTCATGTGAGTATGTAGTACATTTTGTTTATGTCTAAATCTCTCCTTGGAAGATTGTGTAAGTCCTTCTCATTGACCTTATCCTTGGGAGGCAATGATCTTTTCTTATTTTTATCTAAGGATCCACTTTTTCCTATTTCGTGGATGGTGTGAACTTTATTACTTGATGTTATTCCTTGTATGCATTTGTTGTTGTTTGTTCAAGGATTCTCTCTTACAAGAGGTGTAAGTCCTTGACTACAACCTCTTTTTCACTTGGTAAAATACATCCATAATGAATTCACTCTCTAAATTGGGTTAAAAAGAGCATCATCCTTCATTAAGATTCACTTTCACCTCGCAAAAGAAGGAAGTATTGCATTCTTATTCTCTTCTTTGTCTTATTCTAGAAGATGTTATATTTGTCTAAGATAATTCCTCTCAGGGATAGGTGTATTTTGTACAAAGATCTCTTCTCCTCTAAGGATCTCCTTTACACATACTACAAGATATCCCTTTTCAACTATCTTATCCTTGCTTAAAGAGTGCAAAACTCTCTTGCTTGGATCTATGACACTTTGCATTTTTGGGGTATCTTCTTTTGTGATGAAGGTAGGTATCCTTGTTCTACTTTGCTTATGACATAAACATTACACTTTTTGAGCAATGGGTCATTCTCGGAACCAGAGCACAAACTCTTAGAGCGAGATGTCTCCATTTTTCTTTTATGCAAGGTGATTATTCTTGGAACCAAAGCACAGACTCTTAGAGCGAGATGTCACACTTTTGTACTATACATATACAGGTTGTAGCATACTTGGGCATAGACTCCTATGAGGTGCTTCTAACCTCCCTTACACACACATGCACGAGGTTGAGTGGAACTAGCGGCATAAGGCTAGACTTTCTCACTCTCCTCCCTTACAAGGATCACCTAGACAGACTCTAGGGCTAGTTTTCCATGTCCTTTTCCCATGGACCACCTAGACAAGATCTAGGGGCAAGAAGTCCATGTTTTCTCTCTCACTATTCTTCTCATGGATCACCAATGTGTGTATTCATGCTTTTTTTTTCCTTTCTTTTCTTCTCTTTGCATTTTGTTTCCATTTTTCATCTTGTGTTAGAGAACTCTCAAATCCTCACACTCTTTGTTGTGTTGGAATTGAGATTTAGTCCTCTTTCTTACCAAATGATTCTCCATTAGTTTTTGATCTCATATCAAATCTTCTTGCGAGCATTTGTCATCAATATTCTTTAACAATTCGAAGTGGTAAACATGATACCCTGTTTCAACTCACTAAAATTAGCAAGCCAAAATAGGGGGGGCATATAGCTACCCTCGAATTTTCATCACCTTCCTTAGTAAGCATTAGGTGATTTTGTGATCTAACGTGTGTTTTATAGGGTGCGGTTCCTAACTGTGTACTATAGATACCGCTGGGGGCTTCGTTCGACAAACTTATGGATATATCCTTTTTCAAATAATGTTTACTTTTTTGTACTTTAGCTTACATATGCACGTAGTGTTCATATGACCGCTAAAGTGGGGGCTAAATGTAGCATCGTAAATTGTACGCACTTGCTAGGGTGGTACAATTTCACACCTAGTTTAGCACCCGCCTTGGCGCATTTTTCATTTTGCATTGCATTTCCCCTTTAGCACTTAATTAATTAAATTAATTAGGTCCAAGGTTCTATTTTATCATCTCCCATATCATAAAGTTGGGCCCTTTTCATTAAAGTGTGCCCCTTTCATTTTATTCTTCCAATACATCATTTAATCTAAAACCCTAATTAGGTCCTATTTTGAACTTGAGGGCTTGATTTAGGGGGTCAAAACATCTCGAAATCAGCTGTAACTTCAAGATTCGCTCTAAAATCATCATATCGGATGGCCCTGAAAATTTGGTGAAAAGTTGTCGGGACCATGGCACCCGGAGTGCACATGATCCCAGACATTTTTCCCAAAATTTTAGGAGCGCGACCCAATCATAAAATAAAGCTTAACCCCAAGAAATTGGTGGGAGATTCAATCTCTAAGTCGGCCTAAATTGAAATTAAGACCTAGGGTTTCATATATAAGAGCTCTCTTTCTTCATTTGAAAGGATCCAAATTTTTGGTTTCAAGGACCTTCTATGCAGCGAAAGAGCAGATCTTTGAAGACTTCAACAACATTCAACATCCATCCATCAAGCATTCATCAATTTCATTCATCCATTTAGGGCTTTGAAGGCATTGAAGAGCAATAGGGGATCACCGACTGAAGATTGGCTTGTACCCCTCCCTTGGGGTTGGGTATGATTTCATGTTGTTTTCATGTCTTTGCATAAGCCTCATTATATCACTTGTATTCATGCTTTAGATCTCTTTACATCTTGATTTGGAGCATTTACATTATCATTTGCAAGCAATTAGGGTTTACTTTCTAGGTTGCTCTAGTTTGCTTACTTGCATTTTAGGATCTTGCACACACACAAGGTCTGCACACACACTACTTTTACAATACAACTTGGCTATTCGTGGAGGTGGAAATCACCAAAGTGGGGGTTTGACTAAGGCAAAACCCTATATAGCCGCCCACCATACCTTTTCAGATATAAGTGCAGGTTTTGGGATTCGGACGACGCCGCAAGTTGCAGATCCGATGGAAGCAGACAGAGACTGAACTTCACACCAAATTGCAGAGCAAAAGACCAGGACAGGGCGGTGGGGCACTCTGGTCTTGCAAGGACAGGGGTGCTGGGCGCCCTGGTCCTTCTGTCAGACAGCAGTTTCAAAATTTTTCTGACAGCTTTTCAGGTTGCAAAACAACAGTTTCAGGTGCAAAATCAGGACAATGGTGCCCGCACCCCCGTCCTAAACATTTCCACTCACATTTTAACCCCAGGTACACATGTGCATTCTCCTTTTATCCTTGTGTCTATAGATTTTCATCACTTAATCTCAATCTTGCAATCTTGTTACTAGTTCATACTTGCACTCTAGGGCTAGTAGTTGAACTTGCATCATTTTATCTATCATTTGCAGCAAAGGAATAGAAATCCTAATAGGTAGCCCGTGGCTCTCTCTTCTACAAAAAGAAGTAGCCAATTATGTGATACCTCTAGGCTCTTTCGTATTCCACAAGTGTGTGATTGAAAGTGAGATTAGGGCATGTTTGCTTAGTGTCACTTTTCCCCTACACAGTTTCACCAATGAGTTTCTCAACCTCTGTGTTGGAAATTTTCTTGGTAGGTTCTTGTCTGAGTTTGGGTAAGTTGATGACTGCTTGAATAGCCTCCTTCATGATCATGTAAGGACAATCTAGCTAGATAAAATCATTGTGAACCCTTCTCAAAATGTATCTAATGACTTCATCTTTGAATTATGTCATGTATAGAATACCGGTTAACCCTAGATCCTCAATTGCTTTGTATTCCAGCTTGATTGTTCCAGAGTCTCCCAGTATCACAGATTGATACATGTTTTTGATGTCCTCTATGCCTAGATCCTCTAGGGTGTAGTGAATGTATGCCCCTATGTGTTCAACATATGTTGTCAGGAACCCTAGAAAATGCTCATGCAGAGTCTTCTTTCTTAACAATCAGGGGAACCTCCTTGAAAACGGACCTTAAAATATCCTTGAATTTGACAATGGTGGGATTCGCAATGAAAGTAGGAGTGGAAGATCCAAATGCAATTTTTGAAGAATACCTGAAAGTGAATGGTGGTGGAAGATTTAGTGCTTCTCAGACAACTTCTCAAAATCCTTTCATAATGCCTTTGCTTGCTCTTAATTTGCCAAAAATTCACCATTTCTTCACTCTGAATGCTTGAATTCTCAGTGAGTGAAAATGAATTCACTTACCCTTTTTATCAATGAGTAAAACCCTAATCTTTCTTAGCAATAAATGTTTCATGAACAAACCTACCAGATGTCAGTTCCATAGTCTTGTGTTGAGTGAATCTTTATCAATGATGAACACAACTCTCTAGATCTCTTTAGATCTCTTCTAGGGTAATATGCAGGATTTTTCAATGACTTTTCCAACCCCTAAGGCTTAGGCCTCAGTTACCGATGGAATTTCCTACTGGTGGAGGAGTACCATGCTCTACTGGTGGAGTTACCAATGTAGATCCATCTCCACTTGCTTCTTCATATTTTCTAACACATCTCTTTGATAACTCAATGATGAATGGATAGTACCAAACTGGTACTGAGAGGGGGGGGTGAATCAGTACAAACAAAAACACAAACTTAAACCGGTTTGTCAACAGACACTGTGCTTTGACAGACAAACAGTAACACCGGCCTTAAACAGAGTACAACTGGCAAGACCCAGAATAACTGAGACAAGAATAAACCGGTTGACACTTATCTTCTCATTCAATCTAATACTTCATTTCCATTTCATCCTAGGGCATGAATAGGTAATCTATCATCAAAAGATATATAAACAGCTAGATCAACATGATTTACCTTCAGACACACATTACTCAAACCATCACAAGAATATCACCACACATGACACATAGAATTTTCACGTGGAAACCCAACTGGGAAAAACCATGGTGGGGATGAATACCCACAAGCTTGTTTTTGAACTCTTTAGAAGTCCGCTCTGTTAGGAGCCTTGTTCAGTTAAAGACTAATACAATAGGTTTTGTTAGGAACTGATCCTTTTAGGGATCACTCAGTTAAGAGATGGAAAGAATACCTGGTTAAGGGTTAAACTCTGTTAAAGGTTACCTTGTTAGAGGATTTCAAGAACTCAATGGTTTTGAGTCACCTTGTTAAAGGATTTATAGCAAGCCAATTAAAGCTACCCTGATAAGGGATTTCTCAACTGTTGAAGTGGTTAGAGATCAATGGGTATTACAATGATCTGGTAATAGCACTCAATGCCAATGTAGATCCGCTTTAGCTCAACTTCACCTTCTGCACTTACACTTTGCAGGTATCACTTCTCTCCTCTGGTCTGGCAAGAATCACATATCTCTTCTCTTGGATACACACACACAACTTTTTCCAACAACCTCAGAAAGAAACACAACATCGACGTTATAGGAAATAGATAGGTTGGTAGCATAAACCCTAAACCCTAAACCTGTTAGGTTAAGGAATTCAAATGGTTCAATCCTGACTGTTGAGCACATTGCCTTAAATGCAGCAATCTTGATCCAATCTCAAAACTTTCTCCATCGTTCATTTTCCACTGATTTGATGGTGGCTAATAACCCATCATGCGTTATCACCATTTATATACTTTGCACATTCCTGAGGTAGATAGGAACAATCTCCTTCATGCAAGATCCTTCATGCGCACAAGGCTGATGTGGCAACATGATCTGTTCTTCATTACAATGCTAACTCATCACACAAAGTCACCGATTGAGTCACACAGGCTTGAGGAACTTCAACCAGAAACCCTGAAGTTGAGACTACCAACTGGTAGTCATACAAAGCTTCCATGTGCCAGTTCCCATAACCACATGTTGGTTCACCTTAGGCAAACACACCGCTTCACTTTGACACAAATACCGGTTCACAGTGTTATACCAGTTCTCACATATACCGGTTCTCTCCTTTTCAACATATTGACATCAATAACATACAATGTCATCATGTCCACATACCAATTCACATAATGCCAACAATCTCCCCCTTTGGCATTGATGGCAATATACAAAGATATCTCTACACTTCTCTTCTTCTCTCTCAATTTCTGCAGATATCTTCTCCGCTTCTCTTCTTCTCCCCCTTTGACAACAATGCCAAAGTGGAGGCACAAGTTGCCCTGTTCCATTATGTTGCTCCCCCTGAGGAGTAGCATCCTTCAGCACATCAATCTAGAAAAAAATTTGACTGTGCAATACCTGACTAATGTGGAGCATATACCTTTAGTTTACTTCCTGAAGGGGCAGCACCCCTAATTCACCTCTTAAGTACATAAATGTAGCCTTTGGGAGAGGCTTGGTGAATATGTCTGCTAACTGCTCCTTACTGGAAACATGTTTCAGTGCAATATCTTTGTTCTGAACCTTTTCCCTCAAGAAATGATACTTAAGCTCAAAGTGCTTGGTTCTTGAATGTAAAATTGGATTCTTGGAGATGTTAATTGCACTAGTATTGTCACAAAATATACTTACCGGTTCAGATACAAAAACTTTGAAGCAATTTAATACATGCTTCATCCAAATTGTCTGAGTGCAGTTCATGAAAGATGCAACATACTCTGCTTCCGCTATAGACTCAGAGATACAACTTTGCTTTTTACTCATCAATGAGACTAGTCTACCACCGAGAAAGAATGCACCACTAGTTGTGCTCTTCTGGTCATCTACATTACTGGCCCAATCAGCATCTGTGAATACTTTCAAGTTAAAATCATTATTGTATGGATACCATAACCCATAGTCAATAGTTCTCTTTAGATACCTAAGAATCCGCTTGACTGCAACCAAGTGGGGTTCTCTTGAGATTTTCTGGAACCTTGCAGTAATTTCAACTAAATGTGCAATATCTGGTCTGCTATGCACTACATAATGCAACTTACCAATCATTGATCGGTATTCCTTATCATCAACCAATGCTAAGTCATCCTTTTTGGATAGTTTACAACCAATCACCATTGGTGTACTAGCCGGTTTGCTATATTCCATGCCAAAGGTCTTCAACACCTCTTTGACATACTTGGACTGAGTGATAAAGATTCCATCTTTCATCTGCTGGATCTATAGTCCAATGAAGAACTTAATCTTCCCTATGAGTGACATCTCAAACTCTTTCTTCATCTCATCTACAAACTCATGACTCATCTTGTCATCTCAACCAAAGATAATGTCATCAACAAATACCTCATAGATTAGGATCTGATCTTCTTCAAACTTCAAGTAGATATTTCTATCTTCACTTGTTCTCTCAAATCCAATCTGCACAAGATGGGAATGCAGGCATTCATACCATGCTCTAGGTGCCTTCTGTAGACCATATAAGGCTTTATGTAGCCTACACACCATGTCACTATCTTCAGATAGGGCAAACCCATCTGGTTGCTCTATATACACTTCCTCTTCAAGCACACCATTTAGGAATGCGGATTTTACATCTATTTGATATACTTTGAATCCTGTAAAAGCTACATATGCAAGAAGCATATGAACTCCTTCCAATCTAGCTATAGGAGAAAAGGTTTCTCCATAGTCTTCTCCTTCTTCTTGGGCATATCCTTTGCACACCAGTCTGGATTTGTTTCTAATCATTGTGCCATCCTCATTCAGCTTATTCTTGAAAAACCCATTTGGTACCAATGACATTTTTATGCTCCAGTCTGGGTACCAAAGACCATGTACCATTTTTCTCTATCTAGTCAAGTTCTTCTTCCATTGCCTTGATCCAGTCTTCATCTTTAGGTGCCTCTTTGAATGATTTAGGCTCAAATTCAGAGATCATACATGAGTTTTCTCTGACCTTTCTTCTTGTAAGGATTCCTACATCCTTATCTCCTATGATCTGCTTAGGATCATGATTCAGCTTGACATACCAAGGAATGGTCTTAATAGATTCCTCTTTCTTTCCTTCTTCATCCTCATCTCCATCAGTATCAGCATCTACATTTACCAGTGTAGGAACACTAGTACTGGTACTTGGTTGATTGATAACCGATTCCCAGAAGGTTACTACCAATTCATTTACTGTTTGCTCACTGTCAGTTTCCTTAGTTTTCTCAAAGGCTTCATCAACTCTTACATTAATGCTTTCCATAATTCTCTGAGTCCTATTATTGAAACACTTGAGAACTTTGGTCTTGGTGGAATACCCTAGGAATATTCTCTCATCACATTTTGCATCAAATTTTCTTTGGTGTTTGCTCCTCTTGATGTAACACTTGCTACCAAACACTCTAAAATAGCTAACCATAGGTGTCTTACTGGTCCAATACTCATAAGGAGTTTTATCCTTACCTTTCTTGATGAGTACCTGGTTCGTTGTGTAGACTGTAGTGCTCACCGCTTCTCTCCAAAAGGTGTGAGCAACTTTTCCTTGAATCAACATAGTTCTAGCTACTTCAACCATAGTCCGGTTATTCCTCTCTGCTAGGCCATTCTGCTATGGAGTCTGGGGGGCAGATAGTTGTCTCTTGATGCCATGTTCTTCATAGTACTTATTGAATTTGCCAGAAGTGAATTCCCCTCCTTGATCAGTTCTCAGGGACTTGATTCTCTTACTGCTTTCCTTCTCTACTAATGCTTTGAAAGCTTTAAACTTTACAAAAGTTTCAAACTTATCTTTCAAGAATGTGACCCACATCATTCTTGAGCAGTCATCAATGAGAATCATGAAATACCTATCACCCTGCACACTCCTAGTTTTCATAGGACCACACAAGTCAGTATGCATAAGATCAAGCAAATTGTCAGCAGTAAAAGGTTTACCTTTAAAGGTTGAGGAAAACATTTTCCCCAATTGACACTCTTTTCACAAGGTATTATCCGGTTTACTTAGCATCGACAACCCTCTAACTGCCTTGATCTTATTGGCCTTCACAATGTTATCAAAGTTTCCATGGCAGAGTCTCCTATGCCATATCTAGCTATCATCAAATTTAGCCATAAGACATGTACTTATATTTGCATTCAGCTAAAATAAGTTACCTTTGGTCTGCATGTCAGTGGCTACCAATTCACCATTCTTTCCTTTGATTCTGCACACTCCATTCTTGAATTCTAGAGTGAGACCACTATCATTCAGCTGGGCCACACTCAGAAGGTTGTGTCTGAGACCATCAACCCAATACACATTGTCAGCACTACTCTTTCCATTTAGAGAGATTGACCGTCTGCCTTTGACCATACATGGTGCATCATTACCAAAGTGAACCACACCACTATCATACTCTTCCAAGGATAGAAACTTGCTCCAGTCACCAATCATATGGTGAGAACAACCACTGTCAATAATCCACTCATTGGAATTATCAAAGTGGGAGACAAGAGCCTTCTTGTCTGACACATATTCCTTGATAACAACAAACACAATATCTTCATTTTCCTCATCCTTTGATTCCTCATCTATGACACCTTCATCAACCTTTGAATTCCTTGAACCTTTCTGGTTACCTCTATATTTGTCAGTTCATTTAGGAAGTTTCCTGGCAAGGAGAGCTTCAAATGCCATTAGAATCTCCTCATCATCCATTTCTCTGCTCTGTCTTGGTTCACCACTAGTGCTAGCTTCTTTTCCTTTTCCGGATGGTACAACAGAAGCTTTAAAAGCTGATTCAGTCTTTTGAACACTGCCACCAAAACTATTTAGCTCATAGGCTATCAACTTTGCAATGATGGAGTCTAGGGATACCTTAGTCTTGTCTATTGATCTCAGATCCTGAATAACAGCAACCCTTATTGCATAGACTAGTAATAAGGATCTCAGGACTTTGCTTACCATAGTGGAATCTTCCATTTGACCACCTGCACTCTTGATATCTCCGACAACAATTTTGATTCTTATTCCATACTATTGAATGGTCTCACCTTCAACCATTTGCATGTCTTCAAAATTCCCTCTAAGGCTTTCTTCCTTATCTTGTTTTACATACTCATCACCGCCATAGATATTTTCAAGAGTATCCCATACCTGTTTGGGATCTACCTTATCTTGGACATCAATAAACTCAATGTCAAATAAACTACTAATTAGGGCTTCCATGACTTGCCTATTCTCCTGCATTTCTCTCTTTTGGTCATCGGTGAGAGTACCGGTAGGGCCAACGTAGGCATTCTCAACATAGCTCCAATGTTGAGCACCCATGCTTCTGATGTATATCTTCATTCTATCTTTCCATATACTAAAATTTTCCTTGTTGAACTTTGGACCTTCCCTCTTCATCATTAGGTTGGGATCTTTACCTCAAGCGGTTAAGCTTATAACACAGAGGACCTAGAGGACCCTCTGATACCAATTGATAACTCAATGATGAATGGATAGTACCAAACCGGTACTGAGAGGGGGGGTGAATCAGTACAGACAAAAACACAAACTTAAACTGGTTTGTTAGCAGACACTGTGCTTTGACAAATAAATAGTAACACCGGTCTTAAACAAAGTACAACCGGCAAGACCCAGAATAACTGAGACAAGCATAAACCGGTTGACACTTATCTTCTCATTCAATCTAATACTTCATTTCCATTTCATCCTAGTGCATGAATAGGTAATCTATCATCAAAAGATACATAAACAGCTAGATCAACATGATTTACCTTCAGACACACATTACTCAAACCATCACAAGAATATCACCACACATGACATATAGATTTTTCACATGGAAACCCAATTGGGAAAAACCACGATGGGGATGAATACCCACAAGCTTGTTTTTGAACTCTTTAGAAGTCCACTATGTTAGGAGCCTTGTCCAGTTAAAGACTAATACAATAGGTTTTGTTAGGAACTAATCCTGTCAAGGATCACCCGGTTAAGGGATGGCTAGAATACCCAGTCAAGGGTTAAACCTTGTTAAAGGTTACCTTGTTAGAGGATTTCAAAAACTCAATGGTTTTGAGTCACCCTGTTAAAGGATTTATAGCAAGCAGGTTAAAGCTACCCTGATAAGGGATTTCTCAACTGTTGAAGTGGTTAGAGATCAACGGGTATTACAATGATATGGTAACAGCACTCAATACCAATGCAGATCTGCTTTAGCTCCTCTTCACCTTTTGCACTTACACTCTGTAGGTATCACTTCTCTCCTCTGGTCCGGCAAGAATCATGTATCTCTTCTCTTGGATACACACACACAACTTTTGCCAACAAGCTCAGAAAGAAACACAACATCGACCTTATAGGAAATAGATAGGTCAATAGCATATAAACCCTAAACTTGTTAGGTTAAGGAATTCAAATGGTTCAATCCTGACCATTGAGCACATTGCATTAAACGCAACAATCTTGATCCAATCTCAAGACATTCTCCATCGTTCGTTTTCCATCGATTTCATGGCGGTTGATAACCAATCACGCGTTATCATTGTTTATAGACTTCACAAATTCTCGAGGTAGATAGGAACAATCTCCTTCATGCAAGATCCTTCATGCACACAAGGCTGATGTGGCAACATGATCTGTTCTTCGTTACAATGCTAACTCATCAAACAAAGTCACCGATTGAGTCACACAGGCTTGAGGAACTTCAACCGAAAACCCTAAATTTGAGACTACCAACCGGTAGTCATACAAAGCTTCCATGTGCCAGCTCCCATAACCACATGCCGATTCACCTTAAGCAAACACACCGTTTCACTTTGGCACAAATACCGGTTCACATTGTTATACCAGTTCTCACATATATCAGTTGTCTCCTTTTCAGCATATTGACATCAATGACAATATACAATGTCATCATGTCCACATGCTAGTTCACACAATGCCAACACTCTTTGTGTAATCTTGTTGTATTTCATCTACCTTCTACTTTCCTTTCTCATTATCTTTATCATTGCTATCTAGTTGAGTCTTGCTTCTGTAATACTTAGCAATATGGCCTATTTTGTTGCATGCATAACATGTAACATTGTTCTTTTGAATTTCTTTGACATATCCAATGTCATTCCTTGACCTACAATGATTTACAAAATGTCCAAACTTTCCACATCATGATATTTAACATTCATTTTGCAATCTTCTGATCTATGACCATATTTCTTGCAATTTGTGCAATGACCGAGAACAAAATTGTAGTTTTGATTTGCTTTATTTCTACATTGTTTAGCCATATGCCCAAATTTATTTTAAACAAAACATCTACCATTAAATTTATAAGCATTAGATTGTCTTACCCGTTTCCTTTATTCTGATGAGTTCTGCATACCGGTTGTCTGATCTTCATTTGCAGTACTGGAGCTTTCATCTTGTGCAAATCCAAGACCTCTAGAATCATCAATCTGCCTGTGTATTATCAATAAGTCATCCAACTGTGCAACACTAATCCTAAATTTTTCTTTATACTCACTTGTAGTAGTCAGATCATCTCTCAGAGTAGTTATTTGTCTTTCAAGTTATTCTTCATTATTTCGGGAGTGTGCCAAATAAATTCTTAATAGATTATTCTCATGAGTCAATCTGCCACATTCATCAAATTTTTTTCTTTAGAGATATAAAAAGATTATCTTCTTTCTTCTTTCTATCCTCAATATCTTTTGATAACCTCATAGTCAGATCTTGCATTTCATTCTTCATGAACATGTTTTCTTTACTTAGTTTCTGATATTATTCCTTAAGTGCATTATTTTCCTCATCATCCGGGTTTTGCAAAAGTTCCTTTCTCTTGGCTTGAGTTGATGATAACCTTTCTTGTAGGATAATAATGAACTCATTGGAATAACTCAATTCATCTTACAATTTCAAGTTCTTTATCCTTTCATCATTATAATCCTAAAGAGCCATCTCAAGTTGCTTCTCTGTGGCCATGTTCAAAGATTCTGGTTTCAGGATCTTCCTCAAGCTGTTAAACTTCTTCTGAGGTACCAAGCTCTGATACCAATTGTTGGGATCCAAGAACAATGAGAGGGGCAGGGCGGGGGAGTGAATCAGTGTTCTACCAGTAACATTGGATTTTATCCTTTTATACCATACACATATAAACTGGTAAATAAATAAACATATAACATGAAGAAAATAAACCATCCACATAAATGGACACCACAACAAACAAAATTTGTACGTGGAAAACCTCAAAGAGGAAAAACCACGATGGGATTTGTGACCCACAATATTAGTTCACTGGCCATATGAAAGTATATTACATATAACAGGGGCTTGCACATGCAGGAAGGCACACTGCCTAGAGAATACTGCTCATCACTAAAGAGTCTCACTGACTACAAGCTTTTGCTCAAGTAAAACAATAAAATTAAACTAAAAAATTGCATCTACTATGCCAAATAGAGTTTCAATTCTAGCTCTGCTGTGTACCGGTTCATAAACCCTGAACACTACTACCAGTATCTCTTCTCCTCCAAGAATTCTATCCAAACTATCTATAGATCATTGCATTATATAATATTCACATACAAATGATCTACATACATATACTTTGCATTATGCAGTTATGCTATATTCTATTTCACCTATGTCGCATCCTATGTCATCTTCAAAATGACCTAGCAAACTGACTTGTATACCCAATACAAACAATATGCCTTATGTTGGCTTACAATACATTACAAAAGATATTCAATGTCAGCCTCGACAATAATTACAAAATGATTTATTAAATAAAACTTCCTTGATGTTAGATTCCTTGAAGTATTGATGCCAGTGTCGATGCTGGTGTTAGTGCCTATGTAATCCTAGATATGTTAGGAACCGGGAAGGACAATTGAGAGTTGGGAGGGGGGGGGTGAACCAGTTGTGAACTAGTTGTCAATAAATTATAATCCAGATGTGAATTATTCCAACTTAAACTTAGTGTCGGTAAACCAAACTTAAGTGCTGGTAAAATAGATTAACAGTTATAGCAGTATCGGTATAACTTAATGCATGAAACAGAAAGAGAAACAACATCCACAACACATGACAAAGATTTTGATGTGGAAACCCGATAAGGGGAAAAACCACAGTGGGAAACCTTACCCACAATCAGATGATATTATTGCAGATAGTAAGTGTATACAAATGGGGTTTGCACATGCAGAAAGGCCAACCGCCTAGAGCTCACTACTCAATCAAAAAATAGGAGTCACACTGACTACAAGTGGATGGTTAAATACAATGATAATGTACTGCTCAAAATAGCATTTTCAATACTGGATTCAATACCGGTTTAAGCTGTGAACATGAGTACTAAACACCCTCATAACCTTTTCTTCAACCTTAAAATAATGTCTGTGTGATTCACACAAGGATCTGCTTATTTTCGCTCTTCAATATTTGCACACACTCATACCATCCTATGATCTTCAATAAGATCTTACAATCATATATAGAAAACCTAAGACCTATGCATGAGGTCAGCTCACTAAAGATATTACAATTAAATTAGTTACAAATAAGTCTTGATGCAATACAATATATTGGCTCAATATATTTACCACAATATCCAATCAATAAACCATCTCCATAACATGCCATGCTGATCTAGAATAGATATCATGAACCGGTCCATAACCTAGACCTATCTTCTAGTTAAGACAAATCTGTCAACCCGATTAGACCAATAAGAAAAACACCAAATACAAACTTCCAATCCATGTATTCGACATAACCAAATGATCTCCAAGTTATCATCATTGTCGGTGAACCATATAACCTATTGGTGAACATATACTGGTGACTGTGCATAAGCCACTTACCATGCCGGTGAACAAAATATGTCGATTCAATAGTAAACCAATATAACCATATTGCTAAATCAACAATGTAGACTTCCAAGAAGATAAGTGTTGACATCAATGACAAAACCAATGCAACACATGACGAAGTCATCCATAATACCAACAATCTCCCCCTTTGGTATTGATGGCAACACTCGATGGAAAAATATCTAAGTGCCAAAAAAAAGAATGCCAAAAACCAATAAACCAACAATCTCCCAAAGATGGATCAATACAAAGTTTGATACAGAACCAAAACCAAAATACATCTCTCCAAAGAGTATATCTCACCCTCAAGGTATAATGTTTTTCCATAGATAACTATCCCCTTTGACATCAAATGCCAAAGTAGTTAAGAATTAAAAAACATAACATTTAGCTAACTACTCCCCCTAAGAAGTATCTCTCCTTCATCAAAGCCAGAAAAAGATTTTTCTGTTAGTCCCTACCGATTTGATGCCAATATTCATTATCTAAGTCTCTATTGGTGGGCAAATTACCCCAAGCTGCTCTCTGAGATATTCAAACCTTAGGAAAAGGCTTTGTAATGATATCTGCAATTTTTTCTTTAATATTCACATAAACCAATCTCACTTCATGTGCTTCAACATTCTCTTTCAGAAAATTGTACTTAATAGAAACATGCTTTGTCTTAGAGTGAAATACCAGATTCTTTGATATATCAATTGCTATTGAATTATCACAATAAATAATTATTGATGTATGTTGGTATATGCCTCCTAATGGTGGTATATGACTTCTATCTAATCTTGTTCCCATCAATGACAACAAAATGAATCCGATGAGTGTCAATTGCCAACATCATCTACCTCATACCACATAGGCATGATCCAAATAGTTCTAGGTTTTTCTACCTCAATGTGGCATTGGCCTTTGTCTACCATGAAATTGTTGGCAATTGGCATAATTGATGCAGAATAAGATGATGCAGGTGATGCAGTCGAAGACTAATGATTGCACTGGTAGAGGATAGAAGACTATTTGTGATGAAGAGATTGAGATTTTATGATTAGATGACATTATTAGTTATTTGTGTTGTCATTGATGGCAAATGATGTCAAATAATGATTACTATAGTCACACAAATCTGTCCAGCTTAATTAAATAAATATTCGCTATTTATTTGATTAAAAATCCACTAGCCATCAGTTAATTAAATAAATATTTAATTAATCTCCAAACATTTTTCTATTAATTAAATAAATTATTCAATTTATTTTAATTAATTCATTAAACCAAATACAAATCAATTAAATAAATAAAATCTATTTATTTAATTAAAATCTCTTTTTCCTCTTTTAAATAAATTAAATAAAACATTTATTTAAATCATTATCCTCCACCCCACTTGCATTTTCCTACAAATGCAACTTGCACACATTTATTGAAATAAATGAATTTTTATTTTAATAAAATCTTATTTTCCCTCACCCACCAAATCCACTTGCAAAATCTAATCCTCTTCTAGATTCTTCTAACCCCTTCCTAATTAGCCTAATCCATCCCCTAATTATTGTCACATTCCTAAGCAAAATGAAGTCACTTCTTAAAGACTCCAAAGTCTTTGAAAAGCATTTAATGCTTTGTGTGTTCAACAAATTAACCCCCAAAGTCTTCCAAGACCACTAATGGCTCTTACATGACCATTTATGGCTCTTACATAACCATTTATGGTTATTTCAAACTTGTCCCCCCAAACATTTATTGTTTTTGACCATATTCATCCATTTCACATTTGCACAAGAGTTTATCCATTGGATAAAAGCTTTATTCTTTGAATAAAGAGTTTATTCATTCAACCAACCTTGACTCTAAAATCTCAAAGTCATATCAGGTATTTAATGCTTATTCCCTCTCCTCTCAACCTATCTCACATTGACACTTGTCATATTGGGATTGGGTTGAAAGCCCTCACATGGATTTGAAATCATTCAATCCTGACCCTTGTTTAGATTGCTCAATCTCAACTATCCATTGCTCCATTTTTCCTATAAATAGAGCCCATTTCCTCATAAACAAGATTCTGAAAAACTTGTATGCATTTAAGCTATAGAAATTTTAAGAGAGAATTTTAGCATAATTAACTCATGTATTGTCATTTTGGATAAAATAAATCATTTTAGTATCAATAGCTTAGTATTAGCTTTTCATTTCAGATTTGGAGCACAATACTACAATCTCAATCCTCCATAAGCATCCATAGTGCAAAAAGCTGCTGAGAGCTACACTATTTTGGAACTTGGAGAGGAGAGGAACAAGGGAGAAAGAGCTAAGAGCATGCTAGGAGGTATTTGGAGATGCCTCATCATATTTGCTTCTTTAGTTAAATATGCTTTCATGTTTTTAGTGTCTCTCTTGGTATGCCTATTTAGATTAGTCTTTGATTAAATAACACTAACGATTTTCTTGTGTGTCTTGTGTTGTTTGTCTCTTAGGCTAACCTTGTCCATTTTGCAAGGCATCATTTGGTGAACCCGACATGAATCGAAACACCAAAAAATATCATCTTTTTAACAAACTAACATGTCTGAATGTTGAAAATGTCAAACAGGTTGCGCTTTGGCGCTATTGAACACGTTCTAGCGCTATCGACACTTTTTCTTTTAGCGCTATTGTTCTTACAATAGTGCTATTGTCCAAGTTTCAGCGCTTTTGAATTTGTTTTGGCGTGTTTGTCGTTCTTTTGGCACTACTGCAAATCTTTCAGCGCTTTTGCCTCTCTGGCTTTACCCTTCTTTCAGCGCTTCTGTGTTAAATAGCGCTTCTGTTTAAACACAAACTAGCACTATTGCAACAGAATGTTGTAAAACTCACCTTGTAACTAAAAAATTGAAAATCTTAGGCTTGTGGAAGCCCCCCTTGGACATCGATTTTACTAACACATTGTTGTTTGCGCAGGTTAAAACGCACCATTAAAAAATCACAAATTTTCCTTTGGTGCATTAAAATTTGAACACAAACAAATTTCCATTGCTTTCTAGTTAGGACTCATTTTCTTTTGGTGCTTAAAATCAACAATTTGATTTCCTTGCATCAAACTAAAAAATTTACAAGCCACACTTCCAATTTTGGTGCAATTAAAAACTTACAATCCACTCTTTCCAATTCTTGCAAGCGATTTACTTCATGCAAACGCGCTTTTTATTAAGTTGACCGGGATTTCATTTTTCCTAGTTTACAAAATATTTTGCCTTTGAAGTTAAAAAGAACATCATGACTGTTGGAGCAACATCTCCAAATAGTTAGATCACATTGCAATGATAGATTAAAAAGAACCAAGTGTTTTCATGCTTGGCACACTTGTGCAAAAAGTCAGTCGAGTGGTCCTACCTCTAACACACACTATCCTCTCACTTGGCTTTCGTGGTCCTAGATGCAAGAGAAAAGTGTTAGTAACACTCAAATTTTATCTTTTTAAGAGAGGCCTGCTAAGAGACACATCACTCTTGGGAACGACCTCGCGTGGTAAATCCTTCAAGCCGCTATAGAAATCAGGTGAGAGCGAAAGCTATAGCCTTGGGTATAGCTATTCCTACAGTGTAACTGGCCGAAAGGACAAATGGGCCCCACCACCAGTTACAAGGCTCTTAAGTGAGTCACTGTAGAATGAACTTATGTCCAAAAATATCGAACATGACTAAACACCTTTAAGTAGTAGCCCACCCATTCTATTGATTGAGGATATTTGCGATATAATTTAGTGCAAGAGCATAGATGGTTTTGCTCCCAAGATACTCACCATACATATTTCCTTGAGTAGAAACATAGCTTTTTGAAAAGTCACTTGTGGCTTGATGAAAGTGGTGACTCCCCCATCATAGGGATCATTTATTTGTTATGCTCATGCAAGACTTAGTATATCACATCCTTACCTGCCACGGCAGGATTCATAAGGTATGTAGTACCAAAGTTGAAGAAATATCAAGATGTGAGCTAAATTTATCACAACTGGCCATTTGACCTTAGGGATAAAAAGTGTTTGAAGTGTGTTTGTTTTAAAGACCAAGTGCAAATTGAGCCGACTTCAGGCTTTGGAAATACACCTTAAAATACATCTAAAGGAAGGGTCATATACAAGTCCAAGGATTGGGTTGATCTAGACCCATACTCATTTGTGCCTTTGAGGCTACATTCTTTTGTTTGTGTGCTTGCTTTGTTTTCTTGTCAAAGAAACATCAAAAAGAAAATCACTTCCAAAAACAAAGTATTCATCCAACCAAACACATCAAAAACAAAGTACAAACAACAAAGAGTCAAAATTTTATGACCATTCTTCACATCTTGCGAAAGAAGAAGCATCATTAGAATATCAACTTGAAAAGAAGACCATTAAGCTCAAAGGCTTTGATCAAAAGGAGGAAATTCTTCTATCTAAATAGACAAATCTTTGTCTCCCATAGAGTTTTTCTACATCACATGCGTCTCTACCTTCAAAGCAAAACAAACGAATTTGATTCAAAATCATTGAACTGCAGAGCTTTTATGCAATATAGAGCTCTGAGTTATCACAAAAACCAAGGAGGTAAGATCAATCCCAACTTTTCCCAAACGTCTATATCACCTACAACACAGCTCGAGAAATACCATCAACACCTAAAAGGGAAGAGGTAGAGTTTGTCCCATTTGTGACACAAAGTTTTTATTGAAGTTGAAAACATTTTCATCCATCATCTTTTTTCATATATCATCACTTCATCATCAATCCGTTCAAACTCTCAAAACATTAAGAGGTTCTTGTCCCAAAGTTCTCTTTTTGGATATTGCTTGAATCAATTGCATCACATTACTTTTTAGATTGTTTCTACATCTAGGATAAGCTCATCCTAAGAGACACATCTACGCAGGTTAAAACTAGTTCATGAGTGAATCCTCTCATTACTAGTTAGTTAAATCTGTAACACATCTCAGATTTCTCTACACCTTATCACATCAAATCTTATCAAAACAAACAAGCAATGCAAAGAAGGAATTTCAGTTACATCTACCTTAAAAGTGCTAGAGATCCACATACCACACAATCCACCAATCATCAATTTCTCATTTCATCAAAAACTCATCATCATTTTCATGCAATTTCAACAAAGACTCATAAACAAAATGGCTCAAACCCGATCATAGTCAAGGCAATGAGAAATAGAAATAGAAGAAGAAGAAGAAGAAGATCTCAATGAATTCCAAGAAGCACTTCCGAGAAATGCGAATGACAAAAACCCAAGTACTCCTACTCTTGCAACAATAGAAAGGGCTCAGCATAACCCTCTCTTTAATAGATTGTTTGACAAAATACTCAGGAGCAATGCGGATGCTCACTTCTTAAAGCTTTCTCAAGAAGGAGCCAAACTCCCCTCTGACTTTGATCTTGCCCAATTAAGACAAGCATCAGAAAGACAAAGTCGCCATGAAGAGGAAAGAGGTAGAGATCCCATCAGATATAACATTCCTCGAGGTAACCCACCACCTCCTCCTCCAAATGAAATGGAGATGTTGCGGCAACAAGTTGAGAATCTTGCCCAACAACTTCATAGTGGTGTCAAGCCTAACCAATTCTCACTCAATGACATCTGTCCCTATCCTTTTGATAGGAATCTTTATATGCCACCCTTTCTATGAGGATTCGAAACACCCAAATTCAAAAAATATAGAGGAAAGGGAGATCCTCATGATCATGTCAGAGAATTTCATTCTGCTTGCCTCGAAGTGGCATATGAAGACACATACCTAATGTGCCTTTTTCCCCAAAGCTTGGGAGGAACAACCACATCATGGTTTTCCTGACTACCAGGTGGCATTAGAACATTTGAGGAACTCATCCAGAAGTTTCTAGCTCATTACTCTCATAACATTGAACGTGACATTACCATGGCTGATCTGTGCAACACTAAACAAAAACCAGGTGAACTATTCTCAGTATTCCTGCAATGATGGCGTCAAATGTCTAGCAGATGTTCTCTTCAGTTACCTAAACGAGAACTAGTGGAAATATTCATTTCCAACTTAAACGAAGAAATGAAATTTCACCTGGATGTCAAAGACATAGACTCTTTTAATGATATGATCACCAAGTGTTTGAAATGTGAAAGGGCACTCATCAAGAAAGGACTAATCAAAATCTATAATGAACCAAAAGATGGTCCTTGCCCGCACTTCAATAGCGATAAACCAAACTTCTAGAATAAAAACAAGAATATCATCAATGATGGAGTTGTGGATGCCCGGACTATCCAAAATGCACAACCTGTGGTTCGGTTTGCAGGACAAAATCCTCTACCTCAGAATAACACAAATGTTCCTTCCAATCAAGGTCGCATCACATCTCACGATGAACCAAGACCTCGTTAGCAAAAACAAAAATGCACATACACTCCCTTAGGGGAACCCATTGAAACAGTATTGCGACAACTCATTTCTTAAAATTTGGTCACTCTACCTAAACTATCAAACTATGAGCCTCAGGTCAAACCGGCATGGTGGAGAGATACTGAACACTGTGAATTCCATCAAGGAAGAGGACACAAGACAAGTAATTGTCATAGATTGAAAGATCTCATTCAGGATCTTATTGATCGAGGAGAAATTGAAATTGAAGGACATGACCCAAAAACAACCAATAATGATCATCTGATGTTCAAAAATCCACTTCCATCACAAGATCAAAGGGGTCCTTCCACTTCCAGGTGAGGCACTGATACCACTGATTATACACAGGCTGCGTATAATTACACTGTAAATCATCTGTATGATGCCAGTGAACAAGTTGCAACTATAACCTTTAAAAATCCCAACTCAAATTGCAATGTTGTTACATGTCATGGTAAGGTTACCATAAAGGTAGCTCCACAAGGCACCACCTCCATCCCAAAGCAGTACAATCTTGTGGAACAATTAGATAAAATGCTTGTGCTTATATCCATTTTAGAGCTATTGCGCCTATCGCCCTCTCATAAAACTATCTTGGATCAAGCACTCCAAGAGGCATCAGTCCCTGCAAATCTAAATATAGACCAATTTCAAGCCATGGTTGGAAGTCTAAAGTCATCACCTTGTCTCACTTTTTCCGAAAGTGACAACTCTTCCTTCCAGCAACCTCATAACGCCTCACTCCACATCAAAGGATTTATCAACCAGCATAGGATCAAGCAAGTCTTGATCGATAATGGAGTGGGCATAAATATTTGTACACTACAATTGGTCACAACATTGGGATATGTGGTAGAATCGGCGGATCCTCGTCAGAAGATCACAATCAAAGCCTATGATGATGCAGAGCATTCATCCAAAGGAGCTATGGTACTAACAATCCGAGTAGCCCCTGTGGTAAAGCACATCATCTGTCAAGTTTTGGACCTTCCCTTGCCATACAATCTACTGTTAGAAAGACCTTGGATACATGCCATGCAAGCTGTTCCATCTACCTACCATCAATGTATCAAGTTCCCACATAACGGTGTAGAGATCACAATCCTGGGCGATGCAAATCCCTTTGCATACTGTCATAATATCAACCATCAACCAAAGATTACTATTCCTAATAATAGAGAAGCCATTTCCTCCACATCATATATAAGTCCCGCCTCTCTTGCTAGTTCAAACACCACTATACCCAAGCAACTTGAGTCAACTCTTTTGTGTGGGACAAATGCCCACTTCTCCTCGAACATATGGTAAACCACAGCAGGTGCTCCAGCAACCACTTGTCATGCCAGCATGTGCTTTGACACCTTTCGTCCTTAGAAAGAGTCAAGAAGAAGAAACCCAAGAGGAGGACTTAACAGACTGGATCTATAAAGATCCCATCACCACTAATATACCACAAGTTAAACTTCCTACGGATCAATATGGCAAAGGTCTCCTCATTATGCAAAGAATGGGGTATGATGGTCAGAGTGCTTTAGGATATTGCAAACAAGGATGACATGAACCTCTATTGCCAAAATTAAAACCCAAAGGTAATATAGGCCTAGGCTTCAAAAAAGAGATCTTTCTTAAACTCAAATTCAAAGGAAAACCCAGCAAACCATTATGTCAGCCTATTGCAAAAAGGACACCTTTCATTATTAAAGTAGCATCAAGCACCATCCCAACTACCCCACCGAGGCTCAACACCCTAACACCACCATCTACAAAGCCATTCATCCCACCAAGTGAACCAGTAATCCCATCAGCAGCACCATTAGTAGCAGCAACTGTATCAGAACCCGCAGTAGCATCTATGGCACCAGCAGTTCCAGCAGAAACCACCGAGTCTACACTACCGAAACTCCCAGTACCAGATTCTTTTACCCCCATTAATCTTCCTGTAGCATTGATCACTACAAAGGTACATCAACCAATCACACCTGCAGTATTTAACTCAAAAGACATCCTAGTATGGTATAGTAATCGGATGCTAGAAAGTGACTCAGAAACCGACTCACATGAGTGGGAATTTGATTCTGTACAACTTAACACTTTAGATGAGGAAGATGCACCACTACCTCCACCACGCAAAGACATCCTTATTTACGGAGAAGTACAGATAAAGACCACTTGGGTTCCTAAATTGGAAACATCTTCCATAGACCCTACGTCTCATCCTATGCCTGATTCTGACAAGGAGAGAACCATTAACGACCTTCACCATAACATCTTAACCCTCTCTGATACATCTAGCACACATAACCTAATCGATGAAGTAATGCCCATTATCCACCCTGAACTCATCAAATGGAACCAACCAAATTCCCCATCCCTTGACTTCTTCCAAAATGATGAGGCCATCATTGACTTTTTGGAATTAAGGGATAACCTACCAAGCGGGGATCACAAATCTGGATTCACCATCGAACTTAATAGCGCAGCATACTTCGGGGTGGATGCCAAACCTTTTAGCTGCAAAAATATAACAATAAAACATGGATCTTCCAGTGAAAACCACACTGTGGCACTGTTTAATCCGACAAAAGTAAAAAGAAAGAGCGTATCCAATGGTGAAAACCTCTTTGAGGCGCCTGAGGATGAAGGGTTTGACATTCTCCATGATAGTACACAACAGGAATGATCAACGATTCTCATTGAGGAAACCAAAGATTACAATGTGGGGACTCCTAAAAATCCTCATCTCATACATCTAGCATCTCTTCTCACTCTAGAGGAACAACTTAAGTTTATAGAGTTCTTCCAGAAGCATCAGATCAACTTTGCATGGTCATATGCAGACATACCTGGGCTTGATCCTGATTTAGTCATGCATCACCTCACTATAGTAGAAGGAGCCAAACTTGTCAAGCAGAAGCTTCGTAATATGTATCCTCAAATTGCAATACTAGTCAAAACCAAACTCAAGAAACTCCTCGATGTTGGTTTCTTTAGACCAATTGATTATGCAGAATGGATCTCTAATATTGTGCCTGTCGGCAAACCAAAATGGGGCATCCACATTTGTACTGACTTCAGAGATCTAAATAAGGCATGTCCTAAGGATGACTTCCCCCTACCAAATATTGATATCATAGTGGATCTGACAGCAGGACATGCCATGCTTTCACTCATGGATGGCTTTTCAGGATACAATCAGATAAAGATCACACCAGAAGATCAACATAAGACAGTCTTCACATGTCCATGGGGCACATACTGCTGGAATGTAATGCCTTTCAGTCTCAAGAATGTAGGAGCAACCTATCAAAGGACAATGACCGCCATCTTCCATGACATGATGCATACTATGATGGAAGATTATGTGGATGACTTACTAGCAAAATCACTCACTAGAGAAGGGCATCTCCACATCTTAGATAAAATCTTTGATAGACTGGAACAATACCGTGTTCGACTCAACCCAAAGAAATGTGTCTTTGGAGTAACCTTTGGGAAGCTTCTAGGATACATTGTCTCAAGCAAAGGTATTGAGGTCGACCCAGCAAAGGTAAAAGCAATCATGGACATGCCACCACCAAAGAATATCAGTCAGCTAAGGACATTACAAGGGCGGCTTCAATCCATCTAAAGATTCATTGCACAGTTGGCTGATAAGTGTCACCCATTCACACATCTATTACACAAGAACATCCGCTTTCAGTGGGATGCCCGATGCCAGCAAGCATTTCAGATGCTTAAAGACTATCTCATGAATCCACCATTGCTGATGCCACCAGATCCAAGTAGACCGTTGTTACTCTATATCTCAGCAACAAGTACAACATTGGGTGTACTACTGGCACAACATAATGCAGAAGGAAAAGAGTGTGCTGTTTACTACATCTCTCGCACACTGGTGGGCTATGAACTGAATTACACACCTATTGAGCGAGCTTGCCTAGCAGTAATCTTAGCAGCCACTAAACTGAGGCACTATCTGTTAACACACAAGGTACAACTCATTGCAATGATTGATCCACTCAAGTATTTACTCAGCAAAGCAGCATTGACAGGCCGCTTAGCCAAATGGGTGATGATTCCAAGTGAATTTGACATCGAGTATGTGGACCGTAAATCTATCAAAGGTCAAGTTATTGCAGATCAGTTGGCCGATGCACCACTCATAGGCGCTCATCCTCTCATTTCCAATTTTCCAGATGAAGAGATATTCATGATCACAACAACACAACCATGGAAATTATACTTTGATGGTTCATACACTAGACATGGCTCGGGGGTAGGTATTTTGTTTATCACACCCCAAGGTGACAACATCCCGAAGTCTTACAGGCTCACATTTCCATGTACCAACAACATCGCAGAGTATGAGGCCTTGATCATGGGACTCAGGCTAGCCATACAATGGAAATTATGAGAACTGCAAGTATATAGCGACTCCCAACTGGTCATTCGACAAGCAACTGATGAATATTAGACCAAGGATGATAAACTCATGCCATATAAGAAAATGGTGGAGAATCTAAAGGCATCATTTACTACAATTAGCTTTGAGTAGATACCAAGAGATCATAATCGAGCTGCTGATGCTATGGCTACCATCGCATCTCTCCTAGATCTTCCACAGAATTCAACACGCTACGAGTTCTTGGTCGAACAACTTTGGATTCCCACTTATGATATCCCCAAATATGAAATGATATGTCACCTTGTCGGTTCTAAATCCCCATGGTACGGTGAGTTTTACACCTATCTCCGCGATCACACCCTTCCTCCCAACCAATCGAATAACCAACGAAAAACCTTCATTCGCCAAACTGCTCGATATACCATCATTGCCGAAACCCTATACCGACATGGTCTTGATGGTACTCTCCTTCAATGTCTGGAACAAGGTGAGATAACAAAGGCTTTGGAAGAAGTCCATGAGGGAATTTGTGGGACTCACTCAAGTGGTCCGTCACTAGCCAAGAAACTCTTGCGCAATGGATACTATTGGCCATCTATGGAAAAAGACTCCTACTACTTTGTCAGGAAGTGCAAGAAATGCCAAGTTCATGGCGACTTGATACATGCACCAGCACAGGAATTGCAACCAATCACAACACCATGGCCTTTTTGTCAATGGGGTCTTGACCTTGTAGGTAAGATTCATCCATCTTCATTCAATGGCCATAAATTCATTATTACCGCCACTAAATATTTCACAAAGTGGATTGAAACTATTCCACTTACCCAAGTCACTGGCAAATAGATCGCCTCATTCATCCTCAACTACATCATCTGCCGGTATGGTGTGCCCATGTCCATCATCATAGATAACGGTCTTCCTTTCAAAAATCAAGATGTCCATGAACTTTGTGAGAAATTTCATATCCAACACCGCTTTTCCACTCCCTACTACCCACAAGGCAATGGTCAGGCCGAACCATCCAATAAAAATATATTGAGGATCCTAAAGAAGACAGTCAATGATGTCGGTCGTGATTGGCATGTTCAATTGAATCCAGCACTATGGGCATATTGAACTAGCATTCGAACCCCTACAGGTAAAACTCCTTATTCATTGGTCTATGGTGCAGAAGCTATCTTACCTATTGAGGTTGAGATACCATCACTATGGGTTTCCTTGCATAATCTGATAGATGATGAAGCTTATAGAGTATCCCATCTTCAGGACTTAGAATTACCTAATGAGAAGTGACAAGCTGCATACAATCCTCTCAAAGCCTATCAGCAGTGCATGAGCAGAAGCTACAATCACCGAGTTAGACCTCGTACATTTGAGGTGGGTGATCTTGTTCTCTGAGAGAATCCTCACAACCAACAAAATAGAGAACATCAGGGCAAGTTTGAATCAAACTGGCTAGGCCCATATGTTGTCACTGTTGTATTCGGGTCTGGGGTATATCAGTTGGCTACATCAGAAGGAGAACTGCTTGCAGATCCAATCAATAGCATGCACCTCAAATGGTTTTATACCTAAGCTGAACAGAGCATCAGGCTCCCCTGCATACCAGAAAATACCAAAAACATTTAGAAAAATGTCCTGAAGAAAATACAAAAACATTCAAAAAAGTAAAGAAAAATCATGCATCCAAACGGTGAACAACCACTCCGGTGGCACCTTGGGTAAGTACGATGGTGAAAACCTGGCAAACAGGCACCACTTGTAAAGGCTATGGCTCCATTTTCTTTTAGACTTGTTGCGATCACATCTACTTCATACATAAATCCATCCATCCAAAACCATGGCTTGTTATTCCTCTGCAATTATGATAGTACTCCATACATCTTGCATCCCGCTTTTTCATAGTCATGTCTAAAACTAGGGGCAATGCCTTTAACCTATTGATGGAAGTGGAATCTACATTGTCTTATGATTCATTAAGTTCTTCATTCAAACAATCATCAAAAATCCAAAAACATTCAAAAATATCTCGCAAAAATACCAAAAACATTCAAAACAATTCAAAATCTAAAAACTTCGACAAAACCATTGAAAAATCACACAAAAAAATGGCAACACCTTGTACATACCCATCCATGCAGATACCAAAACCAAACATTGACAAAATACTCACACAATGACCATTTACCAATCAACCACACAATCCACATCAACACTCGAAAACTGTCTACAACAAGGATGCATCCTTCCTTACCAAAACAAAGACAAAAGTGACATTTTCTTTGACAAGAAAATTATGTTAAGCTATCAAATACTTGGTTGGTTTGTGAGTACAATCATTCATTTATCTGTATCGAGATCTTTTATTATTGTTTTGTATTGTTTGCACATTATTTCCGATGAAGTTCTAGGGCATGTACTAATGGTGTCTACGTGGGAAGTTCACCAAGCTATGTGATCTTATGCAAATGTAGTCATAGATCATTACGGCTTGCTGACTACAGTGTATACCTCGACCATATGGGCATAAACCATTACCAAGGATCCCTATTCTTTATTCTTTATGTATATACTGTTTATTTGCAGGTACAATGCTCATTCTTTGGTTCCTCCTCATCCAAATTGGATAAAGGTGTTATCTCTTAGTACGGTATGCACTTGTCTCAAGATATGATCAGCCTAAGATCAAGGAGGATGATCCAAGTCATGCATGAATAGAGATAATCCTTGTCTATTCTGTAAGAAATACTCTGGTCGACTTGACCCTTATATCAAGTCGTGTGTATTAACTTGCTATATAAAAATCCATGAAAGGAATACTCTGATCATCTTGAATCTTTATGTCAAGTTGCTTGTATTCTCTTCCAACATTTTAAAGCTCAATGATGAAAATAGAGCACTATGGATAGTCATTTCATCTCATCTGTTTATATCTTACATTCCATTGCATATCACCCATTCATTGATTCATATGAAGGTTTTATAGGCAAAAGTGACCATTAAAACTGGTCTTGGATACAATCACAACCGAGTACTCTGGTACATCATCAATGCATCATGCAAAGTCTTAAAAAAACCTTGCATTCCTCATGGTCATAACATCATCGCATTTAGTTGCATCTTGCATTAAGTACATTCATGTCATTTTTAACTTAACATTGCATATAGTTCATTTTGGACATTAAGTTTCATTAAATCATTTGCATCCTTGCATCAATCATAAATAATTAGATTCATTCATGGGATTAAATTGTCTTTGATTATATTAAGCCATTTACTATGCATTCCTTTAGTGACAGTTGTCCATTATCATTTTATCATCCGTTATCATTTATTATTTTATATATTCATTTATCCATTTAGTGAAAAAGTGCATTCATTCATCCATTAACTAAGTATCTTATTATGCTCATTTTAGGATTCATTCATATTGCATTCATTTATCCTCTTTTTAATTGCATTAAGGTGTAGTTATTAAAACATTAGTTATAGTATCATCACATTATCATTTATACTTAAATCATATTGAAGCATTTAGAATCATAAAATCCCTTTGTTTGCAAAACATTGGATTTTAACATTTTATATCCATTATACACATGCATTCATTTAAACATTATCATATAAACATTTGTACTTTACATTTTGTTTATCCATATTACATTCATCTAAAAACATCAACATCATTGCATACCATTATCTCATCATTATAGCAAAAAAGAGGAAACACCAAAATCCTGTTCATAAATTATCATAAGCATATATCATCATCATGACATTACAATATATAAAGCATTACATCAAAAATCAAAACAAATCATACATATATGTAAACCTGCATTCATATGTCAATATCCCACATCATAAATCATCATATGCCTATAAGAAACATCTCATCAAATGCATACATGTACACATATCCATCTAAGCAATAAACTCCTCATCCTGCATAAACATCCATACATAATCAACAGCATATCATCAAAATATGGTATCTCCTCATATATATCATCTCATATATCAGAGTACAATGAAGTCTACAAAATCGGCTACCAAGAGCCATCCAAGATACAGTCCAAAAAATAGACAAGTGATACAATACATATATGCATGCAAAAATACTCTCTCTCAAATGTCACTCTGGCCAAATGCTGTCCCAACACCTCCACCTGCTCCACCACTAGTGCCGCCACCCCCTGCTCCATCTCTCCGTGGAGGCCTCATTGAACCACCACTCCCTCCTGCATCCCCTAATCTCTCCCTCCTCAAAGGACCCATCACACCCCCACTGCTCTACACCCTCTATGATCACTCTGATCTAGCCTGCCGCATCTGCGAATAGCTGAGAGCTTGCTGACTAACTGGCACCACCTGCTCATATTAACCCTGCCAGTAGTCTATCTCCGCCTGTGCTCGCCGCATCTCCCTCATCACCTCCCCTGTAGGCCCCTGTGCTCCTACTCCAACCTACACTCTCTCCTACAGCTCTGCCAATCTCTCCACTGCACTATCCCTCTCCCGCAGTACCACCGCCAGCTCTAACTCCCGTGCAAATAGCTACACATCCCTAGCTGCCACCTCCACCTCCAAATCCTCTATCTAAGTCTACAAGCATACTATCATGTGATCCTGTAGATCTCCAGTAGCTCCCTCCTTGGTATCCATAGCCGCATCTCCTCCACCGCCCTCTCCAGTAGTCCCCTCCCCTTTGTCCATCAGGACCTCTCTCTCCATCCCCCTCCCACTTAGCTGAACTCCTCCCAGTATCAATGGTCCCTATGATATCTGTAGAGGCAGTCCACCTCTCCCTCTCCGCTGACTCTGCATCCCCAATCCTCCTCCACCTCCTCCATCTCCTCCACCACCTCCTCCACCTCCTCCATCTCCTCCTCCATCTCCTCCACCTCCTCCATTTCCTCCACCTCCTCCACCTCCACCTCCTCCATCTCCTTCACCTCCTACTCCTCCTCCTCGACCTCCTGCCCTCCTCTGTCTCCGTCCCCTCTCATCCTCAAAAGCTGGGATCAACTCTGCTGGATCCGATATCCATGGGATCGGGTGCGCTACCTGATACTGTGTATACTCATCTGTCACCCCTACATCAATGACCCTCAGTCGTATGTCCCATGGCCTCGCCTGCAGTGTCCGGAACTCTGCCAGTGCCTGATCATATGGTAGCACTAGACCCCATGCATACCGCTCCTGAATAACCCGAGCATACTCTCCAGACCCACTAGGCAGTCCCTG
Source organism: Cryptomeria japonica (assembly GCF_030272615.1). Classification (NCBI taxonomy): domain Eukaryota; kingdom Viridiplantae; phylum Streptophyta; class Pinopsida; order Cupressales; family Cupressaceae; genus Cryptomeria; species Cryptomeria japonica. The sequence continues at coordinate 180,354,428 of NC_081405.1, forward strand.
TTGCTGTCCAAACTGCCTCATCACTTGCCCGGGCACCTATCTCTCCACATGGTATGAGGTCCTCCCAATGAGGAATCGAGTCATAAACACATACGACAGTGCCTCTACGTCATCATCCCATGGCTCACACTCCAAGTATGGCCGTCATATCACTGCATCCAGGTCATCTAATGCCCACCGCCACCACTCTAACTTCCCCAAGTGGGGCTGACTCATCATGCTGCTATACATAAACATATACGGCTGGTCTACTGCACAGAATCTTAGACTCACTGGTCGAGTCACTGGTAAATTCTCCTAGGCCCAAATATGCAGCAGCATCATGCCCACTGCTAAGGAACCCCTCCCCCGGTAAACCACCTCATGGAGCTCTTGGTACATGTGCGCTAGCACGCACGACCCCCACGCAAATCAGGTCCCCTCGGTCATCATCATCTCGATAACCTATCCCCATCCGATAGCCAAACCATTTGATAGCCTATCTGGACACAGAAGTCCTCCCACAATACCTGACAAAACTGCTGGAAGAGGCTCATATAATGCCGCTATATCCTCCCAAGCAATGGAGCCATCATCAATATAAACATCCTCATCAAAAATCCTCTGCACCGAAAGAGTCCCCCAAGACCTATCATATGTGACCAGCTCCCCTCGAATCAAAATCCGCAGGATGCGCCACACATCCTCCAAGGTCACTGTCATCTCCCCCTGTGCCAAATGGAAGGTGCACGTCTCACTGTGCCACCGCTCTGCTAGTGCTATGATCAAACCGTGATTCATATGAATCACGGGCATGTGCATCACCTCATATAGACCGATCGCAGCAATGCAATCAATCTCCGCTTGTGTCAATCGATCCCGCAACCCCTATGTCACAGGATGCCGCTCACATAACTGCAACATGCGCAGCTCCTCCTACACATGGACATTCATCAATCACCATCAATTGTTTTGTTTTCAAACTTTCTTAAGTTTAAACCTAGACTATCAACAGATACTTTGATCAAGTATCTTCGGGTCTCAACAGGTAAGCAATCATGGCCACCTAGACTTCAATAGGCATTTATCCTAACAAATGACCTAAGTCTCATCAGGTTGCTATGGTTCAAAACAACTCCCACTTCACTTCGCCATCTATCAATCATTGGCATCGGGAGATTTTCTTCATCCAAACTGGGTCATCTCTTTATCCTAAGACAAAAGAGCTATTATACCAACAAAAGCGCTAGTTTCTAAACAATAGCGCTCAATCAGCTATCCCATAGCACTCAAACTACAAATGCACTCAAACAACTATGCAGTAGCGCTATTAAAGTTCAATCACACTCAAACATGCCCTCAATAGCACTTATTCATCAACGGCGCTTAAACTTGCATATAATAGTGCTACATCAAAACAAAAGCGCTCAAACAATGGGGCAATAGTGCCATTGCGGCACAGTAGTGCTAGTTTATGGAGCAAAAGTGCCAAAATCGTAGTTCCAGCACTCTTGCTCCGACTTGACTTGGACTCCGCTAAAAACCTATCAAAAATGCATAAAAATTAAAATTTTGAATTTGCGTACCGCTAATCCATAGTCGTCTAGGCGCTGGAACCGTCGAACTCGATCAAATTTGTGCTTGGTGATCGGAATCGGCATCCTGACTACTACTCGCTCCTCCAAATGTCCTTATCAGAGCTCTGCTTTCCAAATGGTCGTGGTCACAAATGGTCCTATTTTCACCCCTTTCACCCTATTTATACCCTTCGCCATCACCGTAACTTCCCCCTGCTCATTGCCGTGGTCCCCCTAAACTTCCCGAGCCCCCCATTTCTCCATTTTACCCCCGATTTCTTCTATTTTTAACCTATATGGCTAACTCCTTCTCTTCTACCACCCTACCAATTTTCATTCTTTTTCGAGAGATCGCCCGATTTTTCAAAAAAATTTGGCCCATCTCTCGAGGGGGTATACCACCCATTAAATTAACATTTTATGGGGCAATACCACCCATTAAATTAACATTTTATGGGGCATTTTTCTTCACACCAGTTTTTCTTTCTTTGAAACGACGCGATAAACCGCACCGTCTCAAAGAGGGACAAATGTAGTCACACAAATATGTCCAGCTTAATTAAATAAATATTCGCTATTTATTTGATTAAAAATCCACTAGCCATCAATTAATTAAATAAATATTTAATTAATCTCCAAACATTCTTCTATTAATTAAATAAATTATTCAATTTATTTTAATTAATTCATTAAACCAAATACAAATCAATTAAATAAATAAAATCTATTTATTTAATTAAAATCCCTTTTTCCTCTTTTAAATAAATTAAATAAAACATTTATTTAAATCATTATCCTCCCCCCCACTTGCATTTTCCTACAAATGCAACTTGCACACATTTATTGAAATAAATGAATTTTTATTTTAATAAAATCTTATTTTCCCTCACCCACCAAATCGACTTGCAAAATCTAATCCTCTTCTAGATTCTTCTAACCCCTTCCTAATTAGCCTAATCCATCCCCTAATTATTGTCACATTCCTAAGCAAAATGAAGTCACTTCTCAAAAACTCCAAAGACTTTGAAAAGCATTTAATGCTTTGTGTGTTCAACAAATTAACCCCCAAAGTCTTCCAAGACCACTAATGGCTCTTACATGACCATTTATGGTTCTTACATAACCATTTATGGTTATTTCAAACTTGTCCCCCAAAACATTTATTGTTTTTGACCATATTCATCCATTTCACATTTGCACAAGAGTTTATCCATTGGATAAAAGCTTTATTCTTTGAATAAAGAGTTTGTAGTACCCTTGCCCTAATCAATCTCTAATCTTGGTTTAATCTTGGTTAGATTATCTTAATATTATGTTATAGTCAGATGTTGAATTAACGCATAGCTATTGACGTGGTTTTCACACTAGTTGTATGCAAGTGATTCAGTGTTCCTATTTCGTGATATTAGTATCGAACTAATGCTCTCATTAAGTTATTATATATGTATGCATGTATGATCATTGGTTGCAGGAAATTTCAGGTACAACGCCGCGTGAGTGCGAGGTTCATCTTCACCTGGATTTGCAGGTTTGAGTGTACCTTTTTAAATCCTTAGAGTTGGATTAGGTGGTCGTAAGACCCTAGTTGACCTTAGTCGTGCTCAAGTGAGCATCGCCAGTCGTCATCGGTTATCCCTTTTTGTTTGGGTTTGCGAGTCGTCTGTTTGGTTGACCTTCTCGATTTGCGTGCTTGGTGTGTATGGATAAATTGATTAATTAGTCCATGGTAATTATCTTGTTTAAATATGTAATTGTGCATTAGAGATTAATGGACTAGATTAATCGGGATTTCGTTATGTGATTTTCATGGATATTGGATTGCTCGTTTTAAATTGGGAGTAAGTTTGATTAAATAACTGGTTTTGAATATTAAATGCATTTTATATATGCTGTTGAAAAAGAAAGTTTTGTATTTTATCGCAATAGACGTAATTGTATTCTGTTGGCTTCTGAAATTAGAAAGGTTAAATTGAATTAAATGAAAAAATCGATTTTGAATTGAAAAGCAAGTCAATTTGTTGTTATAGTTAGAAAAGGATTAAATGTTGAGAATTATTTGTAAATAAGAATTTTAATTCCAAAAATAGAATTTTTGGTCAACTCTTCCATATAACCCAAAATTTGGGGAAATTTTGGAGGATGGACATTTTTGGAGAAGTTTTGGTTGGAAAAGAAATTTTGGAATGAAATTTGGGGGTTTTTTTGGATGGAGAAGGAAGGATTTGGGAGCTGGAGATTTGGACTCTTCGGCAGATCTTGCCAGGAATGCGAGATCAGGTAGGATCTGTTTAACCATTTGGTTTTTTTTTTTTTTAAATAAAATAAAATAGTTCCTTGTTTGGCCATTTTGAGTTTGGCTGGAGATTTATCTGAGGTTTTGTTATTCCTCAATGCTGTTTGGGTGGTTTGGAATCCCATTGTGTTTGGAGAGAATGAAAATTATCAAAGAAAACATGGTACCAAAACCTAGTTCTTTTAAATCGAACTTATATTCAATCGAAATTTACTCGGTTCATTTGGGCGTTTTTGTTTTGGAAGTTCGGACTGTGTATTGAATCAAAAATATATATATTTTATCACTGTGCGTATGAAAATCAACGCTGTGTAAAGCGTATTTGTTTCTACCGAACTGGGCGAGTTTTTTTTTTAATAAAAATGAACTGTGGGTTGGGGTTTGGAGGGCGGGGAGCGGAGCTCCACCCGCTCCTCCTCCCCTCCCCCGCTCGTCCCCCCTTACTCCTCCTTCCCCGTCCCTCGGTGGCTCACGGTTGTGCGTTGCCTGCGGCTCACGGTGGTGGCCGCAGGGCGCCGCGGCACCTGCAGGCACCACCGTGGCATCGCCCACAAGTTTTCCTCGGCACTGTGGCTAGGGCACGGCCCGCCCTCGCCTATGTTTTAAAATGCCTTTTTTTTTTTAAAGAAAAGAACATAGTTTTTTTTAAATGGGTTTTTTTAATGTATTTTTTTTTAGTACTCAAAAAAAAAAATGCATATGATATTAGTATCATTTTAATGAAAGTTATTTTCAATGTTAAGTTTTATCTAGTTTCTTAATTATGATTAAGGTAGCATTAATCTGGGTAAATGTTAAATGGGATATTGATTAATTTTATAATGGAGTTATAGGTGAATTAAATATTCAATTTCATTTCCTGACTTATGCCCCCTTCTAATTAAGTTCTACAACTGTAATTTCGCAATTGAATATTATTGATTATATTCTGATTGATCTTGGATTAATAAATCTAGATCTTACCTTCTAGCTGATTAGAGCATTTGGCTAATTAAGGTAGTATTGTTTAAAAACAAAATAGAGAAAAATATGTTATTGGAAAATCGTTGAAATACGATGTAATTACTAATTGATGATGTTAAATATTATCGTAGAACATATCATTTGAGTAATTGAGAAGTAAGTGAAATATTTATCGTTGGGTATTTGAATTTTAACGATATGCTTTGGAAATGATTATCTTCCTTAGATCCTCTTTTTATAATTATATTTCCGTGATCCATATGCATCAGGGTTTGAAAACACGAAACTATAGAGGTCGGTTTTGGACCAGTATGTTAATGATGTTTTGTTGGAGATTAAATATCTTATTTATTTGATTAATGGTTGTCTGAATTTTATTAATATGAATTGGTTTAAAAACTCATTATGGTTTTATATGTCTGTTCAATGCTTTGAACCTTAGAGAGTTAGAAAACCAAGAACAACTTATCCCTAGATGAGGTAGATAACTGTAATCTGATTTAGATCTTGTAGAAAACTTGATCGACGTTTAATGTTTAGATCAATTCGGAAAGATTGTATCTGTTGATTATTGCCTTTGCGAGTTTAATTTCTGTATTCGCTTTTAATTATGAATTGGCAAGTCATGCTTGTTTTGATAGGACCCTGTCGTATGGAATGATTTGAGGTACCTGTTTCAGTCCTCAATTCCGAGTTGACTGTTGTATTGTGGTAGTGTCGTTGTTGATCATATCCTCTTTGTGTGAGTCGAATGATGATTTGTGGTTGACCGTTGTTGGTCGGCTCTCTAGTTAGAGTACCGTTAGTAAGTGTGCATCTTTGAGTCGTGTCTGACCAGATGGTTGTCTATCCCTTCTTGAACTCCGTTCGTCTGACCATGTGTATTCCTTGGTTTTGAGTTCGTCTGAGTATAGTTTAGTGTCGTGTGGGAAAGTGGCTTTCGATTGGGGGCCGCGCCCAAAGTGGCTGCTGGGTAACCCGTCGAAAGTGAGTCTAATAAGTGATAACCTATCAATAGATTAGAATGTAATCTCTAAGCAAGATAATTGTGCCTCACACATGGGACGAGTGCTATCATAGACTCGACATGCTGTGAGAAGGCCTGAAATGGCAAACCACTATCCTTGTCTTCACGAGAGGATGTGTGGGTCCACATGAGGCTTGGATGGGCCGGAAGCTCAGATTAGGTTGCCAGGGTGACCCAGTGTATGGGGCCGGGACCTATGAAGACTTGCCATGGTATCCATACCAGGTTGTGTGATGACACTTGTCCCTACGTTTGCTAGTGTGTTGTCGTTTTGTCCTGTTAGGAGTACCTTTGTGGGTCGTCCTTTTGTCTCTGCCCTTGTGAGTATCGGTTTCATGTTAGTCCTTGGGTGGTGATGAATCAGTTTTTTGGATGCTCTTCTGGACCTTTGTTTTAGCTTTGATTATGTTCAGCTGGATCCTGTCTTTTCAGGGATCGTTTATGTATTGATTGACCGATGCGGTCGCTTGTATATTATTTATATTTCACCTTGATGGCCGGATTGTAATGATGTAACCTCTTGTATTCTTGACTTTATTAATTATCAGAGGGGTCTTGCAGTTGAGCAGACCCGGAGATGTAGCCCTTTAGGGGTGAACTCCGAGATCATTATGGTGTTATGTGATGTATTCTCTTATGTTTCCTTTATTCAGCTTTATCATGTATGATTAGCTTATGTTAGAATGGTTAAGTGGATAAATGGAATTAACTTTAAATGCTTATATTCAGTCCTTTCTTGAATGCCATGTTGATCGAACGCATAAGTGGGTTAGATGAGATTTATCGTAGATGCATGTATGTAATCGTCTTTTAAAATGCAATAAGTTGGAGTATGAAAGAATGTATCTTAGAGTAATGGAATCTATTCAGTTGTTGTTAAGGAATTTAAGCATGCTTGGAAAGATCTCCTATGTTTTTGATGAAATTCTAGTGTGTTAGAATATTAGATGTATGGCTTGTAATTTTAAATGAAAAGCTTGAATGAAGATTATGAATAGATCTTAATGGATGAATCTTTGCTTGTGATTTACATTTCCATCTTTTGAAAGAAATTATCCTGATTAAGAACTATCTCGCTATTAAGATATTCAGCTTATTGGATTAATTGAGTGAGTTAGGTGAATTGTGAAATTTAAGTAATCTCGTTGGGAAACTCTTTAGGTGATAGTTGTTGATGTCTTCCACTATGTAATCTGAATCTTTATTATCTTGTTGTATCTTATTGGGGTGTAGCTTTTAAAAAAAAATAAAAAAAATTTTGCACCCTGTTCTTGTGTTATGGCTTAATCCCTTCGAGGTTTCCTGGCGGGGCATTACAGAGTTTATCCATTGGATAAAAGCTTTATTCTTTGAATAAAGAGTTTATCCATTGGATAAAAGTTTTATTCTTTGAATAAAGAGTTTATTCATTCAACCAACCTTGACTCTAAAATCTCAAAGTCATATTAGGCATTTAATGCTTATTCCCTCTCCTCTCAACCTATCTCACATTGACACTTGTCATCTTGGGATTGGGTTGAAATCCCTCACATGGATTTGAAATCATTCAATCCTGACCTTTGTTGAGATTGCTCAATCTCAACCATCCATTGCTCCATTTTTCCTATAAATAGAGCCCATTTCTTCATAAACCAGATCCTGAAAAACTTGTATGCATTTAAGCTATAGGCATTTTAAAAGAGCATTTTAGCACAATTAACTCATGTATTGTCATTTTGGATAAAATAAATCATTTTAGTAACAATAGCTTAGTATTAGCTTTTCATTTCAGATTTGGAGCACAATACTACAATCTCAATCCTCCATAAGCATCCATAGTGCAAAAAGCTGCTGAGAGCTACAATATTTTGGAACTTGGAGAGGAGAGGAACAAGGGAGAAAGAGCTAAGAGCATGCTAGGAGGTATTTGGAGATGCCTCATCATATTTGCTTCTTTAGTTAAATATGCTTTCATGTTTTTAGTGTCCCTCTTGGTATGCCTATTTAGATTAGTCTTTGATTAAATAACACTAATGATTTTCTTGTGTGTCTTGTGTTGTTTGTATCTTAGGCTAACCTTGTCCATTTTGTAGGGCATCAATTACTAATATTCTTGATGTTTTGTTTTGTCATCTAAGTGATTTGGTTCACTGAAAGAAAAGATTTACTAGCAAAGAACAGTAGATTGTGAATTAGGACTTTAACCAGTAAAGCTGAGATGTTTTGGTTCAATTGGGTGATTGACAATGATTGGTGTTTTGCATTTTGGAATGTGAACTTGTATCATGGAAAGGAGTATCTAGCCAGAACTAAAACTTGTGATGACTACCGGAAGGCTTGTTTCTAATTTTTTATGAATTTTTTCAAGGGTTTTAGTAGAGTTTAAGACTGGTGAAGAAAACATCAAACCAATAATGATTTTTGTTATGGTGGTGATCGACGATGAGTCTACATGAAGGTGGTAACATGACACAACCCACATGAAATTTTTTATTGTTGTTTTGGCGCGATTCAAGGAAGAATTTCTTGGGAAATAGTAAAATTCTCAGTGGAGTGTTTTGAGGTTTTGACTTTGGTACATATTAGATTTTCATGATAGGTTTCAATCAACAAACGGTTGATATTGCATTGTAATTTGATGTAATAATCTCTATATTGATCTAAGATGATTTCTTATGATTTGTATTGTAATTACATGATGTAATTAGGGTTTAGTGGTTGACCTAGTTGAGATGGCTATTTAGGATGGCATAGTTGATGTTTATTGTGTCGATGGTCTTGAGGGAATGTGTTGAGCCATCCAAGAGTAGTGTGAGATCTCTCTAAGAGTTGCAGAGTTTTAAGAATAATTGGATCTGATATAGCAAGCTGAGAAGTGCAAGTAACAAATCACTTTTTCATTGTCGTTCCCTAACAGTTGTAGGAGGTTAAATCCCTTAATTGGGTAGGTCCTAACATGCCTTAAACATTTAAGTACCCTAACAAGGCAACTCTCAAAAAGAGTGGTAAATCCTCTCACAAGGTTGATCCTAACAGATCATCAAGCTTCTAACTGGACTGTTAGGCAAATCCTTTAACCGGGTGACTCCTAACAAGGTATTCTCCTAATAGGGCATATTGTAAGCTCCTAATAGTGCTAAGCTCCTAACAAGGCATACTTCAAAAGAGTACAAATATTTGTGGGTACCAACTCCCACTATGGTTTTTCCCTATTTGGGTTTCCACATCAAAAAAAGTATGGTGTTCATCTATGGAATGCTTTTCATGTGATGCTCTTGTTTATGTTTCATTTCATTCACTATTTTTAAGTACATTGGTTATGATGTTTTATCAGAGGTTTATCAAAGTTTAATGGTACTAATAAGAGTTGGTAGAGAAAGTGTTTGATTTTATAGATGAGGATAATGAGTTGGTAAATGATCAAATTTATATGACTGCTTAAGTGGTGAAAGAATTGATAGATGTGGAAAATGATTTGATTAATGTGTTAGCAAATCTAATAAAAGAAGTTGAGACATTTGATAAATGATTTCAAATCTAATATAAGTTTGATTTTGGATTAATCTTGCAATTTGGTGTTAATATTGATTCACCCCCAATATCAGTAACAATTGGATCCTTATAGGATTAACATAAACATAGTGTATCTTCATATTTGTCAACAATATCCTTTGGGATCCTCTCTTTGCTTTGCATCATTTCTTGGAATGATTTGAAGTATCCCCACAAAGAAAATTCGTGTGATACTATATCTCCTAATTCTTGCAAACCTTCCTTAATCTGTACTGTCACCGATTTATCATAAGCCTACTGAACTTTACCTATACCGGGTATCTCATTCAAAAAGTAAAGTTTGAAATAAACAATCAGAGAACCAAATTTGAAAACTTATTTCTTATCTCATTTGATCTTCTTTAGGTTTCTCATTAAATCACTAAGAAGAACACCACAAAGATCATCTCTTTTGTCCTCCTTGAGCATCTGATAATCTACAAATATTACAGTACTGGATACTAAATTCTGTCTGCTAGATTGGTATACCTTGTATCTTGTCACCATTGAAGAAAATAGCACATCATGTTCAATGATATTGCTTATTATCATCGGCTAACTTTCATGTTGGGATCTGGTAACCTCTATCACAGTAGTGTTTTTAACATTTCTCAGATCGCGGCTCTCACCAGTTGCACTCAAATAGGTTACCACCTGAATGGATTTCTTTGTGATCTCGTGGGGTCTATCTAGCCACATAAACTCATCATGGATTCTTCTCAATACATACTTGACTCATTCGGGTTCATCAAACATCGAAAAGTGAACAAACTAGATAAAACCCTTGTCTTGCAATGATTTGAATTTGGGCTTTAGATTCCCTATTTCATTCATCATATGCTTGGTGTATAGTCATCACATGTCTGCATTCCCAATCTCTTTGATGTTACAGTGAATGTATGCCCTAATATCTTCATTATGCAGCATGTCATACAACACAGAGGAAAAATCTCCTTCGGGATCATCTTAGACCAATTTGAATGGATGTTTCTTCAACACTAGCCTTACCCTTTTAGTAATATCAACTACCAATGTTGTTGCAATACCAGATTGTGATGCCATTTCAAAAGTAGGGTTATAAACAAATAGCTAGAACACAAATAAATACCTTTTCAAATTCAACCAGATGATAGGAATCATTGTTAGATTGCTTCAAGCTCAATTTAGACTGCTCAATCATGTTCACCTTGATCTTCTTCTCTTCCTCTTCATTCACAATTTGAAGAATGAATAATAGAATTCCTTTTTTATCCACTGAAAACTTAACTTTAAGTTGTAATAAATGCACAACCCTAATGATGATATGATGAATCTATAAGGATTTGGTCAACTACTGAGGGGTGGTGAATCAGTAGTCACTAAACTAACTAGTTTAAACACTGTAACAAAAATTGTTACTGCACTATCAAGCTTACCGGTTCACTAAAAACATCAATGATACAATGTAACCGATCTGAAACTCACGTACCATTTAATCAAAAGATCAAACCACTTTACTAACATCAGTAATAGCTCATTTTAGATTACTTCTAGTCATCTAAACATGTCTTAGTGGTTTTACTAGTTAAACATATTAACCATATCAAAAACATACACAAAATCATTCACCACTTGACACAATGATTTTTGACATGGAAACCTAAATGGGAAAAACCACACTAGGGATGAATAACCACAAGTATTCTAAAATCTTCTTAAGTTCACCTTGTTAGGAGCCAAGCCTTGTTAGAAGCTTTACAAAAATGTCCTATGAGGAATAGACCCAGATAAGGACCGCCCGGTTAAGGGATTGACAATAATACCATATTAAAGGAAATGCCCTGTTAAAGAAAATACTCTATTAGGAGTAACCTTGATAGAGGATTCCAAATCCAAACTAATGGATCACCTGGTTAGAGGATTTACCAAGCACCAAGCCTATTAAAGTTTACCTGGTTAGGGGATTTAATTGTTGTAATTGTTAGAGAACAACAAGGTTTTTACTTCATCTGGTAATAGCACTAACTTGCTTAGTCAGATCCTTTTATGCACCTATCTGCCTTCAAAATATTCTATAGAAACTCCTTCTGGTTCGGTAATAGTCTCACTACCACACTTAACAAAATTTCCAACACAATTACAAACAACTCATCAACCTTATAAAAAAATACAATAGGTTAGTAACACATCACAAAACTTAAGATCTCATAGAGATTACAAACATATCGGTTCAAACATGACCATTGGATTACATAGCAATTAGTTGCACATTGTTCAAGATAACTTTGATCGCTCTTGGATCACTAGAAATTGGATCCTATAACTCATCACACATTATTCACTTCATGCTATGCATATGCTCATTCCCAAGATAAAATAGTTATCTCTATGCACCAAAACCACTTTGAAACTCATCATGTGCATGATGCATATGTGGCATCTCCATCTTCAATCACCATTTGATCATAGATCATCATAACTGATTCACCAAGCTCCATCGGCTAGGGTTTGGCATATCAACAGGTTAGGGTTACCAGTTGATCACTCTACTTGAATAACAATACCAGTTTCCTTCATTTCTTAGCTACCAATTGCATTACTGCATCACTATCAGTTGCAATACAACTCCATTACAACTCCATTACTAGTTATTATTGACATCAATGACAACACTATACTTCATCAATGCAATCTTCATGCAATGCCAACACCTAAAGGCTTCAAGAATTCATCACTGGACTCTCAAATTACCATAGAATCTTCTAGAAATCAACTACATATCTAATCTTAATCATCTACAACCATTCACAACTGATTATAGATCTCCAAAAGGGAGTTTTAAGGATCTGCATGAAAATCTTCCCCCTAAGGCCAAAGTGCCTTAGTTATCGAATGAGGTTCCAACACCAGAATTAGGTGTGGAACCATTTTGAACATTTGAATCTTCCTTCTTAACCCACATCTTCTTATGCTTCTCTCTGACTTCTTCAACCTTTTCTTTAACTTTCTCATTGGATTTACTCTTTTCTACCAACACATTCTTGTTCACATTATTGCTTCTGCAATATTTTGCAATGTGACTGGATTTGTTGCATGCAAGACAAACAACATTTCCCTGCATAGGCCTGAAGTTCATCTGATTTGGTCTAATCATGCATTGGTTAGAAATGTGTTCAAATATTCCACAAGCATAGCATCTCTTATTTTGGAAATTATTCATTGTTGTTATGCACATGTTTGAGTTATGACCAAATTTGTTGCATATGCAACATTGAATGGCAAAGGTAGAACTATTATTCACCAATTCATTCATCATCCTATTTCTGCATTGATTTTCCATATGACCAAATTTACCACAAATAAAATGTTCACCATTGAATTTATAGGCATTAGGTTGTCTTACCAAAGGTTTATTGTTCATCTAATGATTGCTTTGTCTAGTACTAGAGGATTCTCCTTTATCAAAGCCAATTCCTTTCATGTCTCTCCCATGTCTCTAACTTTCTAGCCTCTCAGCCAACTGGGTTGAACTAGCTTTGAATTTTTCTTTATACTCATTAGCAATAGAAATTTCATCTCTTAGAATTATGATCTTCCTTTCAAGTTCATGTCCATCATTCTTGCATTACACCAATTCAAGTTTCGACTTATCATTCTCATAGTTTAATCTGCAACATTCATCAGATCTATCCTTCAATAACTGAGTCATATTTTCTTCATTGTTCTTTTTCTTTTCAATCTCCTTTGTCAGCTTCTTCACAATAGATTGCATCTAATTCTTCAAGGCTACATTTTCTCTAGCAATCTTTTCACATTTATTTGTCTTATCTTGTAGGGCTTGATTATCAATGTTTTGTTATTCTTTCTCCTTCAATTTATCCATTAGTTCCTTTCTCTTCTCTCTAGATGTACTCACTTGTTCTTTCAGAGATTCAATGAAATCTTTACCAAAATCTAGAGTTCTCCTCAGGATACTCTTTTCCTTCATCGCAACATCAAGATCTTCAAGTGCCATAGTAAGTTACTTCTTCAAATCGGAGTCCATTGATTCAATCTTTTAGATCTTCCCCAAGTTGTTAGGCTTCTTTTGAGGAACTAAGCTCTAATACCAATTTTTGGAATCAATGAACATTAAGAGGGGGGGTCAATTAGTGTTTTGCAATATACAAAGTTATTTAACTAATTCTTAAACCATTGAATGCATAAGAATGAAAGTAAAATGCAAAAACTTAAACCAATCAACCACAATACCATAACACCATAATTTTTTATGTGGAAACCCAGAAAGGGAAAAATCATGATGGGATTTGAAGCCACAATGTTATTATACTTTGATCAGGAGTATGATAATATTACATGAAGGGGAATGCACTTGCATCCAAGCACACTACCTAGAGCTCACTACTCAATTACAAGAGGGCTACAACCTGGAGGAACAATCACTACCTTACAAACAATTATAATTGATTACAATAATGAATGAACTAAGGAATAGCATCTGCATATACCATATTGCAATTCCGATTAAGCTCAATTAGCCTTCTGCAATTTTTTTTTGTCTCTGCTCTTTTTTCCTGCATTGTCATACACCGAACCACAAAAACCTTTGATTACATTCACCAAAATTTGCACATTCTCTCATACAGACTTCTCGCACACATCATATTTTCCAAAATGCTTAATCAAATCGATCTTATATTTCCACATCAACAAAATAAATCAATTACCATGTTGGCTTCCAAAAACTGCATAACACGCAACATGAAACGTGCAACCTTAATTCAGCTCAATCCATCCACAAAATCATATGTGTACCCAAAAATGATGATAATAAGTTCCCACAAGTTATCCCAATCTCCTCAAACATGAAACCAATTACTGAAATCAACCCAAGGATTCTAGATCACATGTTACACCAAAATAGCTCTGTTCTACTGGGATTATCAGATACCAGACCTTCAATCTTGCTCATGAATCAACCCCAGATGTCAGGATTACAAAATCACCTACCTCAAACCCCAAATCATCTACCTCTATCACTACAACCAAAATTATATAACCCAAATCAAGATATGCACAATGTAATCATACTTTACCAGTTATTGTGTTCCACCTTATAGACTTATGCCTCATGAACAATATGACTTCTGGTAAATCAAATCTACATGCACCGGATATGATTTCTATATTGAGTTGCCATCAATGACAACTCCTAATAAATTCTCATGCACCAATCTTCACCGAAACAATGTCTCTTGCCAAAAATCTTAACCATCAACATTTTTGTAGAGAAGATGTTGTTATGAATTTTATTCATGATCTATCTCCTTATTTAGAATCAAGCAAAGATGAAACCTTAGATGATAAGGACCCTCCTTCCCAACCTATCAAAGAGGATATGAATAATGGTGATAGAAAGGAGAAATTTCCTATAAAGGATATTGCCTGTTCATCTAATCATTTCTTTGATCCCTCCATATGTCCTTACACTACCAATTTTAAATAAATTTTTGATAATAGTCCTTCATAATTGAAACATTCTTATAGAAGTGGTTATAATATAATCTCAAAACATAGCTATAGTGGAAAAGGACTTGGAAAATATGAACAAGGAATCAAGGTCCCTATAAACCCTCCTTCATAAGCTATTACACAAGTCGTAGGACATCCTCATCATTCACCTATGGATGATCTCCTTACAGTTCAAAATCTTAAGGAGTATTTTGTAAGACATAAACTTTATCGTCCATTTAAAGGTGCTTCTTCCTCAAATAATCATTTTTTTCTCATATCATCAAACCCATTATTAAAATTCCAATCATTGTCATGATTTTCAAAAGAGCATACAATAACTCATTATAACAGAACTATCAAAATCATAGAAGACAATCCTTCTCCTTCTAAAAACTCTTGTCCTACATCTCATGAGATAAGACCTACTCCTATTGACAATCAAGAGAATCTATCTACAAGAATATTTTGGAGGTAGAAGTATGATAAGAATGTTGTTTTTTCTTTTATTAGATATAATAATAAGAATAGAGAAAGTGATGAAATTGCCTTTTTCATCATTGGTGTTCTCATTCTCTTGGACATTGTAAATGTTTTAAAGAATTTGTTCAAGACCAATATAATAGAGCTCACATAGCTCATACAATTGATCTTGCTCGTTTTCTTGGTGAAGGGGTAGTGCCTTAACACTCCATTCATCCTATCATGTTTCTCCTTACCTTATGACACAAGTAGTTAACTTAATTGGGGGCTCTTTTTCATGAGTGGTGATTCTCTTTCAATACCAATCATACTTGGGGAAGCAACATATTTCTTCCTTGTCTCCTCACTTGGGGGGAAAGGATAAGTATATTGAATTTTGTCTCTCCTTTTTTAAATATAATCTCTTATTTTAAGTTACATTTTGTATATCATTATGTCTTTTCTCACGTTGGATATTCTCTTATATGAGTACTATTGAACCAAAGGCACTTTTGAGAAGGGGGGTGAATCAATCCAAAACAAAAATTAAATGTAGAACATAAATAATTAAACTTCAACACACATCTGAAACATAAGCACAAGGATTTATATGTGGAAATCCCAAATAGGGAAAAACCATGATGAGCACCTACCCACAAAAATATATCCACTGTGTATAGATCAAATTACAAAGAAAAGAATTAACTACTCCAGACTTGCACACCAAGTCTAACTTCTCATGGGGCAAGATACACAAGAGGAATTGCAAACCTAAAGCTAACTGCACTCAAGACAAGATACAAAAATTATATGAAAAGAATGATCTCTTGATCATGAAGTTGTCCTTCAACTGTACATCAAGCAACCAACATCAACACACAACTCTGATCTCAACTACCAATACTTTATCTCAAATCTTTATCAAAGTCTAATCACATCTTGCATATCATTCGAACACAACTCTTCTTCTACTCTTTATTGAACCTAATTAATTATCTTCACATCATACATCTACACTCCACACCTTATGCTCATTAACTTAACTCAATTACAATCATCCTTATATACAAGATAGATATTCAAATCTTAAACCAAGTCATCTTGAAACAAGATATACTTTTTGAGCCAAAAATACACATATTGATCCACTCCAAGAGAAAGAGGGAACCAAAATAAATCTTCCAAAGGTCAATTCTGATCTGCAATCACCAAAATATAACCAACAACATATCCACACACTACACATCTATATAAGTAATTAATAGTCAAAAACATACTCTCCAATGTAAATAACTAAAATCTATATCTCTACATGCTATGGTAAGACCCATAACATATCAAACATGCTTCTACAAATCATAGCTAGACCTAAGGATAGGTCAAACATAGAATCTCACAACCAACAATGTTCAATGCCACAACACCCGGAGAACACAAAGATGTTTCTAAACCACAAAACCATCATATTCATGATACAAAAACTATATCCAATGAAGATACTATTAGGATTCTGAAAGATACTGAGAGGGGAGGGTGAATCAGTATCTAACCGATTAATAGATTTTCTGACCTTATTAAATATTTTGCATTCCAAAACAATGTACCGGTAAACAAGAATTAATGCAGTAAATATGAATAGTAAAGACAACATAGAAAACACACCATAACACAAGATGTTTAACGAGGAAACCCGGTATGGGAAAAACCTCGATGGGATTTGTGACGCACAATGTTCACTCACTGGCCAATAAATGGATATTACTTACAAGAGGGGCTTGCACATGCAGAAAGGCCAACTGGCTAAAGGTCGCTGCTTAATTACAAAAAGAAGTCTCACTTACTTACAAAATGGATTATGAAAATCCAATATAGTGTACTGCTACAAAACAACATCTGCAATGCTAGATTCAATACCGGTGTAAGCTCATACAACAACCATAAACCCTTCTACAAAATCTGCCTTAATATTTGCTCTACATATCCATCATATTTATCCTCTATGTTGTTGCACAAAATGATCTACAAGATCTCATACTTATATATGAGTCTTATTACAATATGCCATGTTGGCTTACAAAAAGATAATGCAATTAAATACAAAATACAATAATCAAAATCCTGTCGGCTAGGATGTTGGTAAACATTATTCTCATTGTCATTGAACTATCTATCAATGTAGAGTCTTTCGGTGTCGCTACCTACCGGTGTCATAAGATTACAAGGTTTCCATCAATGACAATACCTTCAATCACCTACAATTCTCATTGGAGTGTGTAATGCCAACAATCTCCCCCTTTGACATTGATGGCAATACTCATGAGAAAAATTTAAAATTATATCCAAAAATTGATGTCCAAAAATCTTACCAAAACTGTGTGCTCCCCCTGAGCAGATGATCTCTAAGTCATTGGATTTTTCTCTTCTCTACTACTCCCCCTTTGACATCAATGACAAAGGTTGTCAAAATTGTCAAATGAGTGTAGTGCTCAACTAGAACCTTGTAACCAGTTGGTTACAATCTGAAATAGGTCTGATAATACCAAATTCAAGCTTTGAGTGAACCTGTTGTTGTCCTTTAATGTTGCCTCTATTCTTTGAATTGTACCGGTGAGGTAATGCATTTTCTCTTTCGGTGTCTTCTGTCCCTGAATAAGTGCTTCTAAGATCTCTTTCCTCAAAGAGATGAGGATATCCAATTTAGGACTATCTACATTTAAGATCTTTTGCCTTTCCTTTTTCTTTCTCCAATTTCTCACGTTTCTCCTCAAATTCAGCAATTTCCTGCTCAATAATTGATATTGATTCAGGTGAGCCAATGATATTATCAGCTATTTTATCAATTTCCTTTTGTACTTTTTTGATCTCCTTATCGATATCCACTGTCAAAAGATTAGCCTTACAAGTATCTCTATATAGTTCCTTAAACTCCATAATGGTTTTACTCAGTGCCGATAAGAGGGTGTCAATGTGTCCCATGCACTTCTTTATTGTCTCATCAAAGAATTTCTCTTTTTCTTTATTGTCAATATGTTGTCGGTGATGTACTTAGACAATGTGTCTAATTGACTCAGAGAATCTTTATTGTCTACATTGCACTTGGGTGTAATCAATTTAAGAATGGGGATGGTATCATCTATAGCCTTATATGCCAGTGCATTACAATCAATAATTTTCTTAATGGAATCCAAAAGTACCTCAATTACATTTGTTGGTCTGAATTTAGTCATGGGAGTACCAGATGACTGTCCAACTATCTTAACAATCTCCATGTTGCCAGTGTGAGTAACCAGCAACAAATTTTAGATGTAAGCACTTGCGGAACAACTAATAGAACAATTACAACATCAACAACATATCAAGATAACTCTGCACCATAGACATTCTAAACCATACAAATTTTGGACCAATCCAAAACAACAAGTTTGACATCAATGACAACCACAACAACACATCAATGCATAATTTCAATAATCTCCCCCTTTTTCATTGATGGTAACACTTGGCAACACTTGGACCTGAATAATACTACTCAATATCTCTCTAGAAATATATCACATTTATTCATTATCTCTCTCAATCTCAATCTCCAAAATGCTAACTCAATCTCAATCTCTCCCTTTTCTAGAACTTATTCAATCTCTCCCTTTGCTATAACTTATTCAATCTCTCCCTTTGCTAGAACTTATTCAATATCTCCCTCTTTTCCATCAAGGACAAAGTCACAACAACACTACAAACACTAGTGCTTCCCTTGAGATCAGTCACATCATCAATCCAGGAAAAGAAAAAAGTATGAAATCTCCCCCTAAAAAGATACATCCTCATAATGCACCTAGCTAGAGAAAGGAGGGGAAATGAGCCCAAGCTTCTCCTGAAAAAAATCAAATGTATCCTTCACTAGTGCCTTAGTGAAAATATCTACAATGCTCTTTCATAGAAATATATTCCAATAAAACTTCCTTCTCAACAACTTTCTCCCTTAAATAATGATATCTAATTGAAATATGCTTTGTTCTCGAATGCATAACTAGATTATGTGAAATGTATATTGCAATAGTATTATCACACATAATAGGAATTGCCACCAATCATTGACATTTCAAATTAATTCTACATCTCCTTAGAAAATTCTTTACATAAGATATCATATCCTCCAAATATAATGTCATCAACATAAAGTATAACAATTAACAATTTATCTCCATCAATATTGAAATAAAGATTTTTTTTTTTTTGTACCTTTCCTGGAATTTTGTTAAAGAAAATACTTGTCCAATCTTGCATACCAGGCTCTAGGTGCCTTTTTGAATTCATACAATGCCTTCTTCAGCCTGCATACCATATCCAGATCTTCTGTAAATCTAAACCCATCTGGTTGCTCAATGTAAAATTCTTCTTCTAGATCCCCATTCAAAAAATCTTATTTGACATCCATCTGATAAACTTTAAAATTCTTGTATGTAGAAAATGCAAGAAACATATGAATAACTTCCATCCTTGCTACTAGAGCAAAATTTTATTCAAAGTCTATACTTTCCACTTGAGAATATCCTTTACATACTAGAATTACTTTATTCCTTGTCACTTGTCCTTTTTCTCATTCAACTTATTCTTGAATATCCACTTAGTTCCTATTACATTCTTATCCACTGGTCTAGGTACCAACTCCCAGGTCTTGTTCTTCTAAATTTAATTTAGTGTAGAGCACAAGATATCATTGAGAGGGGGTGAATCAGTGACAATAAACAATTTTAATCAATGTGTGTGTAATCGGTAGAATAATGAAAACACTAACAAGCAATCACACACAAGATAACATCACATAACACTACATATACAAGGAAAACCTAATGTGGGAAAAACCTCAGTGAGAAATATTTCTAGAGATCTACTGCTCTAATCCAACCTCACAATGAAATAACAGTTTTACAATGTTTAGGGCATCAATCCCAAGGATCACCAACCCCTAACAATTTATGGTCAACTACCCAAAGGAGCACCAACCCCTACACTAAGGACCCACTCAATGAAATACAATGAGATATACAAACAATACAATGCTAAGCACCTTGTTATGAATGAGTTTTGTAACCCCTGCAAACAATTCACTTTGTTGGTTGAACTCTTTTTTGTCACACTACTTCTTCTCTACCGGATCTCACTTCTCACTGTCTGAATCTTCTTCAACTCAGCTTCTTCTTTTCCAAATCTCCTCTCACACTCTCTCTACTCTCCTTCACTCTCATCTTCTACCTCACTAGTTCAATCTTTGCCAGCTTGATTGACTGTTATACTCTGTAACTGTTTACCGGTTACCTTTAACCCTGTCGGTTAAACCCCTCTTGCTGGTTCTTATTCTAACACTTAGTTAGTTCAATATTTTTCTATCAACACTCAGATTGATCAACTCTCATCTAGCTTAATCACACTTTCTCATCAAATAGCTTAAGTATTTGATCTACACATTTATAAAGATGCTTTCTCGCTGAAAGAAAAATTCAAACTTTACATGCCTAGGGTTTTCTTCACCGACCACGATCCGTATCAAATCAAATCTCATCTTCTTGAATCGACAACCTACAACAAATTAACATAAATCTATGTCCTTTTTATTCTTTCAATGCACTTTTACTCTATTTAGAAAACTAGACCATGTTAACCAGCCTTGATTTTGTCGATCACACTAAACGATTGAACAGTTTCCTTCTCCAGATCAACACAAAAATTAGATGTCTTGCTTCGATCATAACACCAAAAAATCTCTTCTTTTCAATCTACTTCAAGCTATAATCCTCTGCAATCGATCTGTGATTTCTACATCTTCATTTAATATCGACCTAATTGGCAACTACCTCTTTGATGGACTATTCACCTACCACTGCATGTTCACCACTTGGAGTCCACGTGACATCTATGTCAGCATCCAAATCACTTCATAATGTCGGTTCAAACTCGGTAATTTTCCAAACATACTACCGATATACACCAATTGGTTAACCTTCATATCATGCACTTCTCTATTCTACCGATAAGGACATGTTATCCCGAACTACACTCGCCAAACCATGAAACATACCCAGGGTAAGCCACTATCAAAAACCTTCATCATTTATTAGTGACAGTCCTCAACCATTTTGCTAAAGTGGCAAACACTTCACATCCTTTCATCTTCTTATCTGGGTCCTTCAATTTGTCTCTTTGCTTTCTTACCAGTTGAAATCAACATGCCAACAATCTTTAATACTCCTACTTGCATACCGGTTGATGTCAATGAAAACACAATGCCAACAATCTCCCCCTTTGGCATTGATGTCAACACACATTTTATTCAAAATTGAACTCTTTCTCCCCCTTTGACAACAATGACAAAAGGCTCAAACATCAACTTCACTCTGGGTCACTCTCCTTTCCAAACATCAATACACTCTCCCCCTTTTTTCAAGTTGGTTGTTACCTTTCATGATAGACAAATTGAATAGATAATTGTAACAATCACAATGTTGTTATGTAGATGATTATAGATGATCGAGTTCTCCTTCTTTGAAGTTACTTTCCCCATCAAGTTGATTGCGACTTTTGTAGATAGACAAATTGAATAGACAACTTCTCCAAATCTCAAACTTATCGGTGGTGCACACTCTCCCTCTTTGTACAACATATGGTCCAAGAGTCAAAAGATGTATAGCTACGAACTCCCCCTGAACCATATATCTCCATACACATTTAAGTGCAGAAAGCTAGTGGGACAACTCCTAACTTGTGTCTTAAATACTCAAATATGTTTACTGGTTTGTGAAGATATCAGCAACTTGTTCACTTGCAGGGACATATTCTACCTTTACTTCTTTCTCCGCAACCTTCTTCCTAAGAAAATGGTATTTGATAGAAATGTGCTTTGTCCTTGAGTGCATAACTGGATTCTTTGAAATGTTGATTGCGCTTGAGTTATCACACTGGATAGGAATAGGGTTAGATATTTCTACTTGAATTTTCTTGAGGGTTTGCTTCATCCTTAACACCTGAGAACAACATGTAGCAGCAACAATATAGTCTCAATAGTAGATAAGGAGACTAAATCTTGCTTCTTGATGTGACATGAAACCAACCAATTACCCAAAATGAATGTTTCACCACTTGTGCTTTTCTGGTCATCAATGCAGCCTACCCAATCAACATCAATATAGGCATGTAAATTGAAATATCCTTTCTTTGGATACCATAAGCCATAATTAAGTATTCCTTGTAGGTACTTGAAGATCCTTCTAACTACATTCACATGTGACTATTTAGGTGCAGCTTGAAATCTTCCCACCATACATATTGTCTACACTATATCCGGTCTTGAGATAGTAAGATATAATAGACTACCAATCATGAAACTATATAGGTATGATCCACTTTTGGTGACTCATCAACCTTGCTCAACTTGCATCTGATCACCATGGGGGTACTTACCGGTTTGTTGTCCTCCATATGAAACTTTTTCAACATATCTTTGCATACTTGGTTTGAGAGATAAATATTCCTTTATCTTGCTATGAAATCTACAAACCAAGAAAATATGACATCTCTCCAAGCATTGACATCTCAAACTCTGGCTGCATTTGATTAGCAAACTCTTTACACAAGTTATCCTTGTTGCCTTTAAATATTATATCATCCACATAAACAACAACAATAATCATGTGATGTCCATCTTCTTCGATGTACTGATTACTATCCGCTTTTTCCTTTCTAAAACCTTCCTCTTGAAGGTACTTATCTAACTTTGAATACCATGCTCTTGGAGCCTTCTTCAAACCATACAATGCCTTCTTCAATTGACACACAAAAGTTTCATCATCATACAACAAAAAACCTTTCATTTGTTCTATGTAGACTTCTTCCAAATTACCATTCAAGAAGGAAAATTTAACATCCATTTGATAAATTGTATCCTTTGTAGGCAGAGAATGCTAAGAACATTCTAATAGCCTCAAGTCTTGCAACCGATACAAATGTTTCTTCAAAATCAATTCCATCTACTTGAGAATACCCTTTGCACACTAATCTTTCTTTATGCCTGACAATCTTATTTTCTTCATTCATCTTGTTTCAGTAGACCCATTTAGTATCAATGACATTCTTATCTGTTGGTCTAGGAACTAACTCTCAAGTCTTGTTCTTTTCAATATATTACAGCTCTTCTTCTATCACATCCATCCATTTCTCACTTTTGCTGGTCTCATTAAATGTTTTGGGTTCCATTTCAGTCATGAGGAAAAAATTCACTTGTTCATTATTCTGTGCAAGTCTTCTTCTAGTATGCACACCTTCATTTCTAATTCCTATAATCTTCTCTTCTAGATGAATTTTCTGCACATATCTATTAGGGGTCTTGCTGGGTACCTTTTCCTGTTCACTTTCTAACTGCACTTCATCTTCATCACAAGAGTTATCATACCAATTTACTTGTGTTTGTGTGCCTTCATGCAAGCCTTCATCAACTCTTACATGCACACTCTCAACAACTCTTCTTAGTCTTTTGTTGTAGCATTTGTAGGCCTTTCTATGAGTTGAGTAACCCAATTAAATACCTTCATCACTCCTAGAATCAAAAGCACCTAAACCATAATTCATCTCTCTTAATGAAGCATTTACTTCCATACACTTTGAAGTGTTTGACTGAGGGCTTCCGGTCATACCACAATTCATAAGGTGTCATTCTTCTATTTACTCTTAGTTGAACCCAGTTCATTGTATATATAGCAGTATGAGCTACTTCCTTCCAGTATATATCTAGTATGTTTGCCTCATTTAACATTGTTCTCGCCATCTCCTTGACAGTCCACTTTTTCCTTTCTACAACACCATTTTGTTGTGGTGTTCTTGGGGTTGAATACTATCTTATGATTCCATGTCTCTCACAGTAGTCTTCAAACTCATTTGATGTGAACTCACCACCCCAATCAGATCTTAGACACTTCAACTTACATCTACTTTCCTTCTCAACCATCTTCTAAAATATTTTTAACCTCTCATATGCTTGTGATTTGTCATGTAGAAAGGTGGCCCATGTTATTCTTGAAAAATCATCAATGAACAACATGAAGTATCTTCCATCGGCTAAAGCTCTTGTTCTGGTTGGTCCACATAGATCAACATGCACAAGTTCTAAGGGCCTTGATGTATTATGTTCTTTGGTCTTGAAGGTCACCTTAGTCTGCTTACCTCGTAGACATTCATCAAAAAAGGTGCTTTTCATTTTGATGATCTATGGTATATGTCTCACATAGCCTTTCTTGCTCACCTTAACCAAATTATCTAAGTTTATATGGCATAATCTTATGTGCCATAGCTATTTCTCATCTACTTGTCCCATCAAGCATTGAGATTTGAAGCATTCTTTGAGGTTGTATACATTTCCATCTATCATTTTTCCTTCTACAACAATCTGTCTGGTACTCTCCCTTCTTATCTGACAACTAGTAGAGTCAAAAGTGAACTTGTATCCTTTGTCACACATCTGACTCACACTCAAAAAATTATGTTTTAGGCCTTCCACATAGTAAATATCATGTGCTTTTAATTTTGGATCTATGTTCAGGGTTCCTTTTCCTCTTATCCTGGTGGAAGAGTTGTCTCCAAACCTTACTGAACCTCTATTCCAATCTTCAAACTTGATGAACTTATTTTTGTCTCCGGTCATGTGATTGGAACAACCACAGTCAACTACCCATAGATTTCTTTCTTTTTGCATGCAAGACAGTCTTAACCATCAGACTTCACTCAGCCTTATTCTTAACCTTTTCTACCCAAAACTATTTGGCTTCCTTCTCCTTTCCTGCAACACCTTTTTGGTCTAGTTTTACTTCCAGTTTCTGACCCGGTACTACCTTCTTTTTCTTAGATATGCTGAGATTGCAATGTTTTGCAAAGTGACCAAAACTTTTACAATGATATCATTTTATATTTGCATTAAATGATGAATTTGAAAAATTATTGTGAGGTACCAACATATTTCTTCTATATTCATAACTCCTATGACCATACTTATTGCACTAATAACAAAAAACATTCATATCCCAAAGTGCAGCAAATGGATTTCTACTTACAAAACTAGTAGGGGGCTTATGCATCAAACTACAATCAGCAATTCTATGTCCAAACTTATTACACCGGTAACACTAACCATGGAATTTGGGTACATACCACTCTTGTCTATTTGGACCGACAAACCTTTTTCTCACCTGGTGTCTTCTTCTCAAGTTATTGACTTTAGTGAACCCTTCATTATCAACCTTGGCCTTGCCTTTAGGATCTGCATTCCGGTACAATGAGTGAGCCTTCTGGTTCAAGGTTTGAGCATTCTGGTTCACAAGCTAATTTCTTGTATCTTCAGCATAGGTCTTCTTCTTAGTAGCTTTGCTGACTGTAAAGGTTTGTTTTTCTTTACTTTCATTGGAATAAGTAAATTGTATCTCCTTGTAGGATGAGTCTTTGTTGTTGGAACTTTGTCCCTCTTCAAATCTTATACCTCTGGTATCTTTTGAGTGTGTTTGGTTACTCAACATCTTGTCCAAGGCTTCAATGTTTCTCTCATATTTTCTCATTATCTTCAACTAAGTCTTTCTCTTTTCAAGCTTTTTTCAGAGCCTTACAATTTCTTCTTCCGAATTTTGATGCTCCTTCTCCTTATTTATTAAATCAAAGCATGTAACTTCACATATCCTTTTAGCTTCTTCCAACTGGAGTTTTAGATCAGAATTGTTTTCTTGGACTCCTCCAGAGATTTCTCTAAATGATCTTGTTCTTCTGCAACAACATACTTAAATTTCTTGAGTTCCCTTCTTATTTCTCTCAACTCCTCAAGAGTAGTTATGAGCTCACCTTTGAAGTCCACTTTAGCTTCAATGTCTTCATCTTCATTAGCTCCATCAATTGGTTCATTTTGTGCCATAAAGAGATTACTTTCTTTTTCATCCTCACAACAATCATCTTCTGAGGCACTTTCTTCATGTGTAGCATCATCTTCAAAAGTATACAGGTTGTTTGGCTTCTATTAGCTTCTTCTTTCTTGTTGGTAGGCTTTCTTATTTTTATCCTTACCCAAAGGTTTGATGGTGCTTTGTTGCTCCTCTCCACCATTCTCACCTTAGGGACATTTTGAAGCAATGTCCTATTTTACCACAGTTAAAACATTTGAAAGGCAATTTTCCTGTGTACTTGTTGGGTCCTCTTTTAAGTTTCCTTACAAAGTTTGCTACCACTATATCCAAGTCATCACTAATTTCTTCCTTATCCTTTTTGATGGCATTGAAAGCAACCTCTTTCTTGAAGTTTCTTCACAGGTTGTTCTCATCTCATAAGTACTTAGGAACCCAAACAATCCATTCATTGAAAAGGTTTTCAGATCATTGGGTTCTTCTATTGTAGAGACCTTTGTATTATACTTAGATGTGAGTGATCTAAGTACCTTTTTGATAATAAATTCATAAGATATATCCTCTCCAAGTCCTCTAATAGTATTCAATGTTTCATCAACTCTTTGAAGATAATCATCAATCTTTTCTTCATCTTTCATTTTCAAGCCTTCAAGTTGAGCTCTTAGTGTTTGCAGTTTATCCTCCTTGACCCTGACATATCCTTCAAATAATCTCTTCAAATTATCCCAAGTTTCCTTTGCAGATGAGCAGTGTATAACCTTATCAGACAATCCACTGAGAATAACATGCTTGGCCTTGGCATTGTTTTCATACTCCTTAGCATCTGGATCTGTAGTGGGAGCATTAGGGACAGTATACCCATTCTTCACAAACATCCAAACATCAAAACCTAAGGAGGATAGATAGGTTTCCATTCTTCTACTTCAGAAGGCATAGGTGGCACCATCAAACATGGGAGCTTTGGAGGAGGAGGATTCATTCCTTGTCGTTGTGATCTTAATCAAGAATCTACCCAGGCTAGAGAAAGATTTGACTAACAACGAACCTAAGGCTCTGATACCAATTGTAGAACACAAGATATCATTGAGAGGGGGGTGAATCAGTGATAATAAACAATTTTAATCAATTTTTGTGCATCTGGTAGAATAATAAAAATACTAACAAGCAATCACACACAAGAGCACATCACATAACACTGGGTATATGAGGAAAACCCAATGTGGGAAAAACCATGGTGAGAAATGTTTCTAGAGATCTACTACTCCAATCTAGCCTCACAATGAAATAATAGTTTTACAGTGTCTAGGGCACCAATCCCAAGGAGAACCAACCCCTAACAATTTATGGGTACCTACCCAAAGGAGCATGAACCCCTAATATATTTTGAGCACCAACTCAAGGAGCACCAACCCCTACACTGAGAACCCACTTAGTCAAATACAATGAGATATAAAAATAATACAATGATAAGCACCTTGTCACAAATGAGTTTTGTAACCCCTAGAAACAATTCACTCTATTGGTTGAACTCTTTACTATCACACTATTTTTTCTCTATTGGATCTCAATTCTCTTTGTCTGAATCCTCTTCAACTCATCTTCTACTTTGCTAGATCTCCTCTAACACTCTCACTTCTCTCCTTCACTCTCTGTTGCTACCTCACCAGTTCAATCTCTATCAGTTTGATGGACTGTTATACTTTGTAACTATTTACCAGTTACCTTAAACCATGTTGGTTAAACCCCTCTTTCTTGTTCTTCTTCTAGCACTTAGTCACTTCAATATTTTGCTATCAACACATAGACTAATCAACTCTCATCTAACATAATCACACTTTCTCATCAAATAGCTTAAGTCTTTGATCTACACATTTATACACATGTTTTCCCGCCAAAACAAAAATTCATACTTTACACACCTAGGATTTTCTTGACTGACCATGATCCGTATCAAGTCAGATCTCATCTTCTTGAATCGACAACCTGCACCATATCAACAAAAAGCTATGTCCTTTTTATTCTTCAAATGCACGTTTACTCTATTTAGCAAATTGGATCCTGTTAATCGGCCTTGAATTTGTTGATCACACTAAATGATCCAGTGGTTTCCTTCTCCAGATCAACACGATGATCAGATGTCTTTCTTTGATCATAACACCAAAAATTCTCTACCTTTTGATCTTCTTTGAGCGGCAATCCTTTGTAATTGATCCATGATTTCCACATTCTTCATTTAATATTAAACTAATAGGAAACTACCTCATCAATGCACTATTCACCTACCACTACATATTTGCCACCTGGAGTCCATGTGACATCTCTATCTGCATCTATCTCACTTGATCATGTTAGTTCAAACTCGGTCACTGACCAAACATTCTACCAGTATACACCAACTGATTTACCTTCACATCATGTACTTCTTTGTTGTGTTGGTTAGGACATGTTATCCCAGACCACACTTGCCAAACCATGAAACATACCTGAGGCAAGCCACTATCAAAAACCTTCATCTTTTACTGGTGACAGTCCTCAATCATTTTTCCAAAGTGGCAAACACTTCACATCCTTTCATCTTCTTATTTGGGTCCTTCAATTTGTCTCTTTCCTTTCTTACCGGTTGACTGTTAGACTGTTCAACTAACAAGAGGACAACTGAAAGGGGGGGGTGAATAAGTTGTCACCATATTATTGGAACCTTCAGCATTTAAAAAATTATTACCGAAACACATAAGATAAATACCAGAATACATAAACCAATTACCGGAATAGAAGATATACCAATTAACCATACGGAACAATTAGAAAATAGTTACCATCCACATGACACCAAGAATTGTATGTGGAAAACCTAGTAAAGGGAAAAACCATGGTGGGAAGCCTACCCACAGTAAGATAATACTTCTATAGTAAGTATGTGATTACAAATTGAGGAGCCTACACTTGCAAGAAGGTACACAGCCTAGAGCACATTTCTCATTACAAAAGGAGTCTCACTGACTACATAAGAAATCCAGACTACAATCTGGAAGGAAGAATGAACTACAATAATAGCATTTCATATGCCTGAGTATAATTTTGGTTAAGATTAATACTAGTGGACTTAAACGTCTTGCATAAACCCAACTCGATCACCTATGAATGACCAAATCCACTACATGAATGATTATTACATTATTCTCTTGTATCCCATGATCTACAATGAGATCATACACATACATATACAAACCCTAGACCTTAAACAACTAGGTTGGCCACCTAGACAATAAACCTATTATTAATTATAAAATATGTCGGCCTTAGGCCAAACAAATATCATCCAACCCATAAATCATCCCGGAAACACATCGAGGAGCACCAAAAACATGTTACATTAAATTGGTCCATAACCTAGATAGTACCGGACCCAATTTAGGTCCACACATGCTAAAGTAATCATTCCAATTAGTCAAGGCTCAAACACAATCACCATCAGCATCCTAAATGCATTCTAGAAGTCGCACCAATACCACTTATGCATAATATCAAAAGATCTTCAACAAAGCTTTGTCGATGAAACCCTCACTGGAACAATAAACCAAGCTTACCAGCATATAAGATAGCATCCAATCACCAAATCAATACCAACTGACTGAACATATATCTGAATAGCATGAATAGCAGATCTAAGCCAAAGTGTACCAGAGTATACCGGATCAACATGATCTTACCAACTAGAAACCAATCATCCTATCTGGACCAACCAAACATCGGTAAATAGCCAAAGCAGCTAGTGTTGACATCAATGACAAAACATCATAATTAATTCCATCAAATTTCCAACAATCTTCCCTCGGCATTGATGACAACACTAGATGTGAAAAACATCCAAGTGCTAAGAAATGCCAAACAAATCTCCCACATAAGAATATAGCAATGAAGTTTTGATTCATACTCTCCCTCCAGATGATATCTTAGTTAAGTTCTACAAATTTTTCCCCCTAATGTATTAAATTTCTTAAGTTTTTCACGTGAATATCTCTCCCCCTTTGACATCAATGCCAAAGATTTGACATAAATATCAAAGAAAAATCATGAACCACCGAATCACAAGACTAACTACTCCCCCTGAGTAGTAGCATCACCACATCAATCCAAAATGAATAATAGCTCTAATAATGCATACCAGACCGATGCCAAATAGCATCAATTAGGTTTCTATTGGAGGGGCTGAAACCCCTAATCTATCTTTGATGTACTCAAATGATTCTTTAGGCAAAGGTTTAGTGAAGATGTCTACAATCTGCTCCTTATTGTTCACATAAACTAATCTAACTTCATTTTCTTCCACTTTTCCTTTCAAGAAGTTGTATTTGATAGATATGTGCTTTGTCTTAGAGTGGAATACCAGATTCTTTGATATGTCTATAGCAGTAGAGTTATCATAGTGAATAAGTACCAATTCATTGCTATGCACTTTTATGTCCTTTAACATTTGCTTCATCCATAGAACTTGTGTACAGTTAGTAGCAGCAACAACATACTCAGCTTCAACAATAGATAAGGAAGTACATGATTGTTTCATATTGATCCATGGAATAAGTTTATTTCCAAGAAAGAAAGCTCCACTGGAAGTTCTCTTCCAGTCATCAACCTGCCCAATCTACATCTATATATGCAGACAAAGTAAATTCATCATCTTTAGGATACCACAAACCATATTCAGATGTTCCTTGTAAGTACCTAAAAATCCTTTTCACTGCACTCTCATGATTTTCTTTAGGATCACTTTGATATTTTGATGGAATGCAAACTACATTCATTATATCCCGTCTAGTCTAAGTCAAATATAGTAGACCTCCAATCATAGACTTGTATCTTGTAGGATTTACCGGTGTTGACTCATCTTTCTTTGTCAATTTCTCACTTGTAGCCATAGGAGCACTAACTGGTTTAGAATTTTCAAGACCAAATTTCTTCAACAACTCCCTAGTATACTTATTTTGATAGATGAAAATACCTTTATTAGTGTGAGTAATCTACAAACCTAAGAAAAATTTCATTTCCCCAATCATAGACATTTCAAATTAATTCTCCATATTGTTAAAAAATTCCATGCACAACTTATCCTCACCTCCAAAAATGATGTCATCAACAAAGACCTCAATAATCAGTATATCATCATCAATGACTTTATAATATAGATTAATGTCAGCATTACCTTTAGTGAAACCAAGTTTTAAAAGATACGTGTCCAACTTTGCATACCAAGCTCTAGGTGCCTGTTTCAATCCATATAAGACTTTGTTTAACCTGAAAACCATGTTTTTATCATCTGAAAGTGAACTAACCATCATTTTTCTCAATATAAACTTCCTCATCAAGATCCCCATTTAGAAAAACACACTTAACATACATCTAATAAACCTTGTTCTTTTTATGTGGAACATAGGCAAGAAATAATCTTATAGCTTCAATCCTAGCTACTAGTGCAAAATTTTCACCATAATCAATTCCTTCCTTCTAAGAATATCCTTTACAAACCAATCTATCTTTATTCCTCACAACTTGTCCAACTTCATTTAGTTTATTTCTAAAAACCCATTTAGTTCCAATAACATTCTTATTTTTAGGTCGAGGAACTATAGTCCTTCTGTTATTATTGTCTATCTAATCTGATTCTTCTTCCATAGATTTCATCCAACATTCATCTTTACATGCTTCAGTTACTGATACTGGTTCAACTTGAGAGATTAAACATACCTCATTAGCTACCAATCTCGTTCTTGTCATCACTCCATTATTTTTATGCCCAATGATTTGATCTTTTGAATGATTCAACCTTACATATCTAGGAGTCTTATGATTCTCTATTCCTCTTTCTTGTTCTTCAGTTACTGTTAAATTTTCTGATATTGCTAGAATAACTCATTCAACATTTTGTTCTGGTAAAGGTTTTACCAGTTTAGTTATGATCATTTCCATTGTCGGTTTTTGTTCATAAGTTCCGATTTGACTTCTGTTATGTTCATCCACCTTGACATTAGTGCTCTCCACAATTCTATGCAATCTTTTTTCATAAAATCTATATGCTTTGCTTTCATTAGAATAACCAAGAAATATTCCTTCATCACATCTAGGATCAAATTTGCCAATGAAATCATCTCCTTTGATATAACATTTACTACAAAATATTCTGATGTACTTAACTGTAGGTGTATTGCCAAACCATAACACATAAGGTGTCTTACCGATTTCTCCTTTGATATGAACTCCATTGAATGTATAAATTGTTGTGCTCTTTTCTTCTCTCTAGTAGATATGAGGTAGATTAGCTTCCATCATCATGGTTCTAGCAACATCCAAGATAGTTATGTTCTTTCTTTCCACAACTCCATTCTACTGAGGTGTCCAAGGAGTAGAAAATTGTCTCCTTATGCCATGCTTCTCACAAAAGTTACTAAACTCACCGGATGTGAATTCTCCACCATGATCCGACCTTAAGCACTTAATCTTCAATCCTATCTTAGTTTCAACCTTAGATTTAAAGATTTTAAAGTTTTCAAAAGCTTTAGATTTCTCCCTTAGAAAAGTAACCCACATCATTCTAGAATAATCATCAATGATTAGCATAAAATATCTATCACCTTGAAAAGTTTTGATTCTAGCAGGACCACACAAATCGGTGTGAATAAGATCAAGAACATCATTATATTTGTCTTGTATACTCTTAAAAGAGGTTCTGACCTATTTTTCCATTTGACATTCCTTACATACCAGATTATAGAGCTTCACAATCTTAGGTATATCTCTTACTACCTTAGTTGAACTGATATTTACCATGCCATTAAAATTCACATGACATAGCCTTTTATGCCAAAGCCAACTCTCATCAATTTGTGAAATCAAACATGCCTTCTCACTGGAATTCAAATGAAATATATTACCTTTTGTCTGAGTACCGATAGCAATCTCCAATCCATATCTATTAATGATCTTGCATTTTTCATCCTTGAATTGTAATTGAAATCCCTTATCCACTAACTGTTCTACACTCAAAAGATTATGCCTTAAACCTTCAACATAATAAACATTATCATTATTGTCCTTACCATCTAATGATATAGTTCCTCTTCCTTTGATCATGCATACTTTGTCATTGTCATGCCCAAACGTTTGGGCAAAAACACAACGATAATTTTTTTAAACACTTAATTACTTGTGACCTATGTTCAATTAGTTGTGACAACTTAATAAGTTGCACTAAAAGAAATCTTAATTGACATTAAGAATGGGTTTCTAAAGTGAGGGATGTATTATAATTTAACTAGAAGACTTAGCTCTTATCTCTAACTCCTGAGCGATCAAATTAGATTTTAACTTACGTAATAATTACAATAACTCCCATTATCAAAAGAAGATTAAATTAATTTTATAAGGACAATTTCCTTTTAAATATTAAATAAATTCACCCAAAAGATCTATCAATTTTTATTACATTTTATAATATTTAAATAGTCCAAAATTCACTAAATTAACATTAATACAAAATTCTTGAATTAATATCCATTATTTAACTAAGTAATTTAACCCTATAAAGTCATCACCACCTTGATAACTAATTAACTCACCCAAGTCAAACTTTGATTTTAATTATATCATGAGTTAATTACTAATCCCTTAATTATTTAAATAACTCCAAAATTCATTAAATCAATCATTAATACAATTCATTGTATAAATAATAATTAAATAGGCAAATATTGAAATGTCTCCAACATCATCAAATTAACATTAATAAGCTGACTTAGAAAATTAAACTTCCTTTATTGACCAATAATCCACTTAAAAGTTTTTTAATAAACAAACACAATTAAATTACCACCTTAAGAATTTGAATAATCATTTATGATTAAAATACCCCTATTTAAGTTAACAACTCTTTAAATTTAAAACTCACTTAATAAGTTACAAAACTTCTAATAATTAACCTCCTCATTTAAAAAAATACTCCCTTTCTAAATTAATTCATTATTTTCACTTAACACAAAATATTCCCTTCAAAAAGGAAAACCCTCTTAAATTAAAATAACAAAACAATAAAGTTTTATAATATTCCTTTATTTGAAATGGGGTTCCCCTATTTAACTTTATTTTTAAATTAAAACCCTATTCAAAATTCTATTCTTATTGGGTTAACCCTATTTAGGGTTTCTTCATTTTTTTAAATGAAGTATCTATCCTCTTTTATTTTCTTTTTACAAACCCTTTACCCTAGGTTACGTTAGGGTTCCACCATGAAATATTTTCATGGTGGATTATTTTTTTGTTGTCGTAGGGCTCTTTTGTTGCAGGTTTGGGTGAAAAATGGCAGCAAGGCAAAACTTGCCATGGCAGATGATGCTATCAATCTGCAGGCGAGGACTTGTCTTCTCCATGACAGAGGGTTGCACAAGGCTGGTGGGAGTTGGGAGATGATGACCCCTATGGGTTTCCACAGTGGCGAAGGTCATCCATTGTGGGCTGCCATAGTGGCGGTCGCCGTCCACTATGGTTTGCCACAGTGGCACCCACCGTCCATAGTGAAGTGCCCACAAAATAACAACCCCCTAGCGTCAGGTGAGGGGGGCATGGCTCCCCATGCTGCCAACCTTCAACATGCTAATTTTTTCAATTTTTTATTTTTTAATTTTTAAAAAAAAAATTGTTGTATATATTTTTTTTAAAGGGAACATTTTTAAACGATATATATATATACATACTTGTACACTATTCATTTACTGTGTAATCTCTATGTATTTTTTTTTCCAGATTGATATATCTTACAACAACATTATATTCATTAACATGTAATAATTATATATATATATATATATATATATATATATATATATATATATATATATATATCAACATACTTAGATTCATAGAATATACTTACTATAAATTTTACCAGAATTAGTTTATTAACAACATTTTCACTTCCTTATTTGCAAAATGCAAGTGGAAAGCAAGTTGTTGAGAGATGAAATTTGTAGCATAAGGTTACTTGAAAATGTGATTGATTTGATCTATTGATTGAAGAAAATCATCCAATTTATAGACAAATTGGAGAGAGGACAAGATTAGCATCAAGAGATTTGAAAGGAAATTCAAATCAAGAATGGCAAAATTATGACAAATGTATGACAATTTGCTATGCAAGGTGTATGACAAATTATGACAAGATTGAAATGCCATTCCCATGAAAAAAGGGAAGAGAGAAAATAGCCTCCATGATTGCAACAAATGGAAGCATAAACATAGGAGAAAATGAGGGAATCAAATTAGGGGAAATATTAGAAAAATTAAAGAAAATAGGAGAAATAGAAATTAGGTGAATTAATTAATAGGTTTTCATCCATTAATTAATTCATGAAAGAGACCTAGGACTAAATAAATAGATTTATTTAACCCACAAAGAAGAAGAAAATGATTAAATGAACAAATCATAAAAGCCTAGAAATAAGAGGACAAGAAATTAGGTCAAGACAACAAGAAATTAATTTAGGTTCAATCATGATTCTGATTGACAAAGGACCAATGTTGAGATTGGTTGACAAAAATCAATGACAAATTGACCAAGATTGACAAGGAGATCAAATTGATAGATGCCAATTGATGAGGAAAAATGACTAATTGATCCAAATTGACATGATTGAAAAGGACAAGGATCGATGACGAATCGATCACAAAAAGACAAGGCTAACAAGGACAAGGATTGATGATGAATCGATCGCAAAATGACAAGGTTGACAAGGACAAGGATCGATGACGAATCGATCGTAAAATAATGAGATTGACAAGTTGATAATTGCAAATGATTACTAACAAGCTAAAGATGATTGAAAGATTGACAAGAGGACAAAACCCTAATTCTATCATCGATTAGGATTGACGATGTCCAAAATGATGATAAATGAGCATGCACCATGATGCGACAGGATAAGTGTTGGCATATGGACACTCCAATGAGACATTGTGTGTGATTGAAGTTTTTGTCATTGATGGCAACCTTGCAATCCTATGGCACCGACAAGACACCATACCAGCATCAACAAGATCACTCTACACCGGCACCGGCATAGAAGAAAAGATATATACCAACACAGAGGCTGATAGGATTTTTGATATGTAATATTTTGATTATTATTGTAAGTCAACTCGGCAAATTGTAAAATGATTCTTGTATATAAAAGAGATCATTGTAGACATTTGTAAGTGTAAGGAAGTGAGCATAAAGAAAATTATTAGGTAGACCTAATGTGTGAATTATAGGTCAAGGGTATATGTAAAGAACAGAGTTAGAATCGGTATTGAATCTAGCATTAGAGATGCTATTGTAAAGTAGTACAAGTCTTTGGATTAGTATAATCCTCATTGTAAGTCAGTGTGACTCCTCATTGAGTAGTGAGCTCTAGGCAGTTGGTCTTCCTACATGTGCAGGCTCCTATTGTAAGTAATATTCTCTTATTGGCTAGTAAGTGAATATTGTGGGTCACAAATCCCACTGAGGTTTTTCCCACACCGGGTGTCCTCATTAAACATCTTGTGTTATGGTGTTCTTTTCATGTGGATGTTTCTGATTCTGTTTATTACATTAATTCTTGCATACTGGTATACAGCTATTTTATGTTCTACATGTTTTAATTTAAGAAATACCACTCACCGGTCAGATACTGATTCACCCCCCCCCCCTCTCAGTATTTGTGGGAACCCTAACAATTGGTATCAGATCCTAGTCCTCTATTTTCAGAAGCCTAACAACTTGAGGAAGATCTTGACACCGGTAAAGATGGAAAATTTAATGAAGCAACTTGAAGGAGCTCTTATTGACTATGATGCAGAGAAGTTGAAAAATATCAAATTAGAAGATGATTTAAGAGCAGCTCAAGATATCATTCAAACACTTCAAGAAAATCTTACTATTGCAAGAAATAAGAGAAGAGAACTTTGTGAAAAATTGTAAAATGAGAATTGTAGACACCTAAAAATGGTCAACGCTTGCGGAGTCATACTTTAACATTTGCGCATTGCCTCATTTTAGGTTTTTGCGTCGCATTAACATTTTCTCCTATGTCACGCACTTGGTTTTTATCATTTGCGAACATCGAGTCATTCTTCTACATTCTTCATTTGTCTCGCTTTTGAATTTGGTCTTGTTGATAACAATCTTTAATCATGATTTTGGTCGATCTTGTCAATCTCTTATCAACTTGTCAATCTTGTCATATTGCGATCGATTCGTCATCGATCCTTGTCCTTTTCAATCATGTCAATTTGGTCAATTTGTCATTCATTTTTATCAATCAAATCATTTATCAATTCAAAATCATGATCGAATCGATAACAATTATCCTTTGTCAAGACCTAATTGTCGTCTTTGCATTTCTAATTCATCTTCCAAGGTTTTATGATTTATTCATTTAATCTTGTTTGGCATTTTCCCTCTAGGTTAAATAATTTATTTATTTATCCTAAGTCTTCTTGTCACAATTAAATTATTATTTAATTGGCTAATTAATTCCTCCTATTTTTGTAAATTAATTAATGAATGAGAAATTATTAATTAATTTACCTATTTTTCATCAATTTCCTATTTTCCAAGTCATCATTTCTAACCTATTTTCTAAATTCTCTTAAATTCCTAAATGTCTATTTCTATTTCAAATTCTTGTCATAAATCTTTGCATAGCAATTTGTCATAAACATGTCATAATTTTGCTATTCTTGATTTGAATTTCCATTTGAATCACTATCATGCTAATCTTGTCATCTCTCCAATTCTTCTATAAATTGGATGAATTTCTTCAATCAAATCCCTGGATCCCTTGAGCCTTAATTAATAATCCCTAATCAGACTATCGAATTTATGCTTCTAGTCCTCTTGAGCTTTTCATCAATGTCAATCTTGCTTTCAATTGTATGTGCACTTGTAGGTGAGATCCACAAATTCATTTGAAGAGGAAAGAAGAACAATGGAGCCACATGGAAGAAGCATCCAAATCGTCATCTGGTTTGCATGATCTTTGCTTTTGAATGCTTTGTTTTTATGTCTCTATTGAGTGTGCTTAGGATTAGATCATTGCAATGAATGCACTTGTGATTGATGAGCCATTATGTTTATATTGTCTTGTGATGATTTCCTATTTCCTATGCTACATTAATTGGTGAACCCGACATGAATACTAACCTTCTAACCCCTTTACTGTGTTTTGGAGTGCTTTCAAGTTGATTTTGTAGGTCAAAAACCCAAAAAAAGGGCCATGCAGGTTATTTTGGACACTTCTGCGCCTGTGTCCTGCATCTTGCACCTGTGTCCTGCATCTTGCACTTGTGTAGGTGACATTCTGCACTTGTGTCAGACATCTTGCACCTGTGTCATGAATTCTGCACTTGTGTAAAGTCCAGAATAGAGGTGAAAAATGCAGTGTTTACTTGAAATTTTTGGTGTTTTTGCATTCTATTTTCTGTGCTTTGGATTTTGGTACTAATTATTTGTGCAGAATCTTGGCATACGCATGGCAAAGACTATAAATCAAACTACTAACATGTGTTATGTAGAATCGATGGTCAAAGACAACAAATCAAACCTCTAACTTGGGTTTTGCAGGTTGCCTTGGAGAAACAACCAAACTGTGTGTTTGAGATTTTTAATTAGGCACTTAGCGATTTATAAATAGGTGTGAATGAACATTTGTTTGCTTTGATTGTTAAGTGTGACATTGGAGTAGGAGAGTATGCTCTCATCCTTCATAGGGTGATCAGAAATCCAGATCTTCGATACCATGCTTGTGTTGTTGATTGTTTGTCACCCTTAGAGGGCCTGCCTTCCCGACCACTTTGCTTTTACAAGCAAGTGATAATCATGAGAAGGGAATGACCCAAAGTGAGTACGGCTAGAATTCCTTGGCATTCTAACTCACTATAAAAAAATACCTGATGGGCGAAAGCTTTGAAGGAAGTGTTACGTGGGAATTGCAGTTACTTGGGAAGTGATGACCCTTGGACTCTTTCTCATATCAACATCTAAGTAGGGCCTCTTGGTCTAAATCGTTCTTGCGTGACTACATTTGTTTGGTATCTTGATGGGCTTAATGTCTCAATCATGCTTGCATGACATCAAGGAGTAACGCTTAATAGAAATCCTTACTAAACACCTTGTTTTTAGAGGCCAAAAACCCTTCTAGTTGCTTGAGAAGGACAAATTTGGATACTTGGAAGAGATACTAAGTTCACCATGGGGAGATTCCATGGGGACTGATGCTTGGCTGCCTTGAGAAGTGAGTGTCGTGGGGTCAAGCATCTATGTATTCTCCTTGAATCCCATAATGAGTCTACCTCTCAAGTACCTAATGTCTTTGCCTACCATAAGAAATGTGGAAATGAGCATGATTGTCTTGAGTCTAAGTTGTAATATCTTGTATTATTTGATTGTCAAAAGTTGAATTTTATCTCATTTCAAAAAAAAAACAAAAAAAAAAACAAGACAAATTGATTCAAAACAAGGTTAAACACAAGAACATTTCATCCAACAAACTTCAAAACATCTTCAAACATGGTTGTCAAACATTGTTCAAAATCTTGTTTCAACATTCATGTCACTTAGATTTAAGTTCATCCTAAGTTGCATTTTGCAAAGTTCATTGTCAAGTACCAAGGTTAAGTTTCACCTAAGTCATACTCCTTTGCATATCAATAAGGGTCATCCATTTTGCATATGTCCTCTTGCATTAAAGTCATACCATTATCATACATTCATATTTGCATACCTTAAGTCTCTTCATTAAGTTTAGGTCATTATCATATCATATTAGTCATTTGCATATTAGTTGTCGTTTTGCATATAGTCTCAAAAACTAGGTTTTGTCATCCTTGAGTAATCCAAATCTTTGATAAACCCTAAGTCATTGTTAAGAAGTCTAGACCGTATCAAACCTTTTGTCCTTTTGTCATCAATGTCATTTCATCAAACCTAGCTTAGTATCCAAGCATATAGGGGAGACATTGTCATCTTGTCCTTTGTCACTTAGTCCTTTTGTCCTTTGAGGTCTAGACATCATTTCAATTTCCTAAGGGTCTCATTTTTAGAATTGCATTCATAAGTTTGTCAAAATCTTGAAAAAAGAACAAAAACATAGGTTGCATTCTTGCCATAGGTTGCATTTTCATCTATTTAGTTTGCATTTAGTTGCATATCATATATCATCCTTGAAAAATTCCAAAAATATTGCATTTGCATAGTGACATGTCTATTGAAACAAGGTTCCAAGCACCAATGATGCAACAAAGTTTGACATATCAACCGACAATGCAATCGAATTTTAATCCAAGGCAATCACAATTATATCAAACCCAACAACAAGGCAATATCGATCAAACTTTTTATGATGAAACAAGTCTCCAAATACAAAAACTAGAGGAGAAACTAGCTCAAGAAGAAGAGGTATTGGAACAAAGAGTGAAAAACATTCAGAAGAATAGATCACAAATGTCCAAAATGTTTCGAAAACTTCCAGGTCAAAATCCAAATATTGAGCCAATTGATGTAAGATCTCTTCTTGAACGATCAGACATACCAGCTCTCCTCTCACAAATAGAGATGATGAAACAATTTCAAGAAAAGAGACAACATCAATTTCAACATTATGTGCCTCCACAACAAGAACAAGAAGGTGTTTACTATCAATCAGATTTTCAACCAATACAACCAATGGTTCAACCAATTGTCCAACATATACAACCAACACAATCAATAGTCCAATTTCAACAATATGTCCAACCAACTATACAATGTCCACAAATGGTTCAACCAATGGTGGAATATCAATGTCAACAACCACAACCAAACATTCAAAAACAAAGGTTGCAACACACACCAAGCCAAATTTTGAACATGTCAAACCAATTTAATCAACATCTGGTTCAAAATCAAAACATGACATCAAACCAGGACCAAATTCTTGCCAAACAAGTTCAAATTCCAGATACAACTATGTCAAAACCTCGAAAGAAAGGTGGCTTTATTGCAATGCTCTTAAGGAACCTACCAAGTGAGTTCTTTGAAGAAGATCAAGATAATACAATTATGTCTAGCAATGCCTCATCCCCCCACAAACAAATTGACTCTCCAATGGCATCTATCCCTACACCTCTAGAAGTTTCACAAGAACCTTCCATATTGTCCTCATCAAACAATACACCCAAGGATGAAATTATCCAAGGGCTATCCATAATTGATTTCCAAGATAATCCAATTCATGATGCACATCCTTGTCATGTTTCAAAAATGCAAGACCCAATGCCACCATGCACTTTATTGCCATTACCTATTTTAGAGGACCCCATCCGAAGTCCCTCTTCCTCATGTTCAAGCATTGATTCCTTGCCAGAATCCATCACAAATGTTCAAAGTGCATTTCCTTCATGCCAAAAAATTGATACCTTGTCAGAATCCTCCATGCATATCAAAAGTCCAACCTCATGTCAAGAGGATAATTTAGAGAATGAAGAAATGAGTCCTAAAACATATCAAGATCAAGATCCTGAAACCTTATCATCCCATCCAATTGTTGAACAAGATCCCATTTCCCCAGACACTCATGATGATTCCCCTATTCTTGTCCATCCTATCCAAAGTCCTATTGACACTCCATTCCCTGAGCAAGATCAAGATATCCCAGTTCATCCAATCCCAAATGATCCCCTTCCATTTCATGAACAAAATGTCCTTCTGAATCCCATTGACATTCCACTTCCTGAGAAAGATCAAGATATCCTTTCCATCCTTTATGATGATCCCATTGAAAGTCAAGAGCAAAGAACCTTTAAAGAGGATTCTAATGATATTCCTCCTTGTCAAGATCAAATTATTCCTTCAGATCCTCCACAAGATCCTTTTGTTCCTCCATCTCCTTGTCCTAATGCTCCATATACACTCCAAGAGCGCATTTCTTTTGATGATCCCATTATTTCTCCCATTCCATCTCTTGAAGAGCCTATCATTGAACCATGTCCACTACAAAATCCTAGTCCCTCTCATGATCCTAATCCCCCTCATGATTCTAACATGTCAGTGCAAGATGTTCATGAACCCTCGACATGCATAATGGGTTCTTCCACTTTGGTGCAATCCGATCCACTTCAAGATCTCATTATTTCTCTCATATCATATCCACCTCATAATGGACTTGCATCTTCTTCCCAAAGAAAAGAGTCTCCTAAAAGTCAAGATATTCATAAAGGCAAAGGAGTAGACCTTCATGAGAAAGAACCCCTTCATATCAAAGAACATACTAATGGTCATGGCTATAGAGCTCACACTCAAGGCATTGGTATCCCTCCATCAAAATCAAAACATATACCTTCCCCATCATGCCTTCCATCCATCTTAGGTCCTTATATCCCTTCATCTCCAATGCAACATCAACAAAGGCACACATCTTGGAGAACCTTCCATCCATCCCACATGCCTCCATATCATTCCCATCCACACCAACATTCATTCCCTCTTCCAAGCAATTTGGATGCCAAGTATAAAAGTCATAAGTCTAGCAATCCACATGTATTCAAGGATCAACATGTCCAATATAATCGACATGTCAAAACAAAGAACAAATTGATCTATAAAGAAAAAGAAATATCCAAAAGGCCACAAAGGCCCACT
This sequence comes from Cryptomeria japonica, assembly GCF_030272615.1. NCBI lineage: Eukaryota > Viridiplantae > Streptophyta > Pinopsida > Cupressales > Cupressaceae > Cryptomeria > Cryptomeria japonica. Next base: position 180,397,359 of record NC_081405.1, read on the forward strand.
GAGCAAAATAAAGCAAAGTCAAAATCTATATGGGTTCCTAAATCCCTTGTGCAAGCAATGCACTCTAAGGAACCACAAAAGCATGAAAAATCAAAAACCATGTGGATCCCTAAGCGGCTCCTTGAAGCACAAAAGCCTAAAGAAACAATAAACTTGGCATCTAAAGTTGCTATTCCTCCATCCAAACCTCTCAAATTTGTTCCTCCATCACCTTCTTCATCCATTTTGGGCCCTTATGTCCCAAAAACCCAAGCTATTCCTCCATCCAAATCTCACAATCTGAGATCCATCTTCCCTCCATCAGTCCATCACCTCTCAAGGTGTGTGCCAATGTCGATCTTGCCTTCATTTCCATCCACTAAAGTCCAATTCTTCCAATACCCTATCCATTATCCAATGCATATTTTCCATCCTTCCATCCCTTTGATCCAATCCTTTGCATAAGTCCTTGCCTTAGTTTCATCTCATTTTCCATATCCTTATCCTACCAACGTCTTTGAGCATACTTTTAAAGGTCATGGTCCATTTATTTCAAGGCTACTATCCAAACAAAAAGATGTTTGAGTCCTTCTTCCATCCCCTATCATGTGTCCATCTTCTCTTGAAAAATTCAAAATACAAAAAAATTGAAAAAATTGAAAAAAAAAAAGTGAGAAAAAAAAAAATTGAAAAAAAAAAAGTAAAGAAAAATAATTCGTCCACTGGTGAAAACCTAGCAAACAAGCGCCTTGGGCAAGTATCGTGATGAAAACCTGGCAAACAGGCGTCATGCGTAATTTATGAACTTCTTGCACACCATACTTGGGGGCAGGTTTCCTCCATATCCTTTTGCCCTTCACTATCCTATCATACCATGTCATACTCCTCTATTATCCTATTGTCCCTCATGCACATATCCCCTTTTCCACATTTGATCTTGACAAGGTTGAGGATCATCATGAGCATCACGCATCTTATTTGCAGCTTTTAGTCCATCATAGCTTTTGGTCTTTATCCATTTGCTTATTATAACCTTTCATCCATATTCCCTAGCTTATTGCAACTTTCTGCCACTATCCCGTATCCTATCCCGACCTTCAATCCATGTCCCTTATCCATTCTTGGTCTTGCTTATCCTCTCCATATCCTATCACTATCCATACACTCTTTCTGTCCCTTGATCTTGATCTGACATAAGGACGCAAAATGTAAAACATATTTTTCAAAAACCTCTTGACATGTCCCTCATGCCATGTTCCTGCTTTACATTGTCATATCCAGTCTCTTGTCCCATCACGCAATAGCCCTTGAGAATTGCATCCATATTGTCTCCATGATAAAAGGCCTTTGTCTTCCCTCTATCCACCATCATTTCAGCAAGCCTATTTATTCACCTATCATATTCCTTGCCTTGCTAGACACTGGGGGCAAAATCTTAAAAATCAAATAAAAGTCCTGAAAAAAGATCAAAAAAATTGAAAAATGTCCTGAATAAAATCATAAAAAAAATTGAAAAATGTCCTGAAAAAAAAAAAGATCATAAAAAATTGAAAAATGTCCTGAAAAAAATCTCATAAAAATTGAAAAATGTCCTTAAAAAAATCTCAAAAAAAAAAAATCAAATAAAGTCCTGAAAAAATCTCAAAAAAAAATCAAATAAGGTCCTGAAAAAAATTCAAAAAAAATTTGAATAAAGTCCTGAAAAAAATTCAAAAAAAATTGAATAAAGTCCTGAAAAAAGTATCTAAAAATTGAAAAAATGAAAATCCCTAAAAATCATAAAAAAGTCCTGAAAAAATGATCACAAAAACATTTCAAAAACATTAAAATCCCAAAACAAGCATTTTGTCAATAAATTATTCCTTTTGTGCATTAGACAGCTCACTGAGTATACATCCAACAACTCACAATCAAAAATTGTGCTTTAATGAAATCATGCTTTAACAGATGACCTTTTTCAATCAAATCAAACATTCAAACTGATCAAAATTGTCTTATCAATCAAATATCAACATCAAAATCATTTGTCCTTGTCTCTACTATCATGGGTCTTATACAGGGTGTGGTATACTCGAAACCAGACTGTGTCCTGTCTTAGACGGGGTACTGCATTTCCTGAAACCAGACAGCATGATCGTCCTATCAGCACTTTCAACTTTTGACAATGAAGATCAAGATGTTTGTCTAATTTGCTTGAATTTGTGTATCTTATGTTTTTATTGATTTATCTTCGATCATGCTCCTATGTTGCTCGATGATGTCACTGAGTGATTTAGAGTGACCGGGATGGCTCATGATCCCTTTCTTTTTTTATTGTGATTGTCGTTTGTCTATGATGTGTCTGTCTTTTGCAAAAAAGGGTTGCATTTTAGCTCTGGCCTTCAATGCCATGATGCTACGCATCCATTTTGCTACATAAAAATAAAGGTTCTCACCTACAAAGTATATTACTGAAAGCAAGTTTTTCTTTATCTTTAACTGTCCTCCATCTCATTTTCTTCTTACTAACATTTCTTCCATCAGTCTTGTCAATCTGTTTGCTCCTATCATTTTCTATCATTCTTATCGATCAATTGGCCTCTTTTCTGGACATTTCCAGCCAATTCCTCGAGGGGGCATGCATATGTCATTATCATTGTCTGGGGCATTTTCATTATTGTTCTTTGAAACAACGCTTAAAATCGCATTGTCTCAAAGAGGGGCAAAATGTAGACACCTAAAAATGTTCAACGCTTGCGGAGTCATACTTTAACATTTGCGCATTGCCTCATTTTAGGTTTTTGCATCGCATTAACATTTTCTCCTATGTCACGCACTTGGTTTTTATCATTTGCGAACATCGAGTCATTCTTCTACATTCTTCATTTGTCTCGCTTTCAAATTTGGTCTTGTTGATAACAATCTTTAATCATGATTTTGGTCGATCTTGTCAATCTCTTATCAACTTGTCAATCTTGTCATATTGTGATCGATTCGTCATCGATCCTTGTCCTTTTCAATCATGTCAATTTGGTCAATTTGTCATTTATTTTTATCAATCAAATCATTTATCAATTCAAAATCATGATCGAATCGATAACAATTATCCTTTGTCAAGACCTAATTGTCGTCTTTGCATTTCTAATTCATCTTCCAAGGTTTTATGATTTATTCATTTAATCTTGTTTGGCATTTTCCCTCTAGGTTAAATAATTTATTTATTTATCTTAAGTCTTCTTGTCACAATTAAATTATTATTTAATTGGCTAATTAATTCCTCCTATTTTTGTAAATTAATTAATGAATGAGAAATTATTAATTAATTTACCTATTTTTCATCAATTTCCTATTTTCCAAGTCATCATTTCTAACCTAATTTTCTAAATTCTCTTAAATTCCTAAATGTCTATTTCTATTTCAAATTCTTGTCATAAATCTTTGCATAGCAATTTGTCATAAATTGTCATAAATTGTCATAAATCCTTGCATAGCAATTTGTCATAAACATGTCATAATTTTGCTATTCTTGATTTGAATTTCCATTCGAATCACTATCATGCTAATCTTGTCATCTCTCCAATTCTTCTATAAATTGGATGAATTTCTTCAATCAAATCCCTGGATCCCTTGAGCCTTAATTAATAATCCCTAATCAGACTATCGAATTTATGCTTCTAGTACTCTTGAGCTTTTCATCAATGTCAATCTTGCTTTCAATTGTATGTGCACTTGTAGGTGAGATCCACAAATTCATTTGAAGAGGAAAGAAGAACAATGGAGCCACATGGAAGAAGCATCCAAATCGTCATCTGGTTTGCATGATCTTTGCTTTTGAATGCTTTGTTTTTATGTCTCTATTGAGTGTGCTTAGGATTAGATCATTGCAATGAATGCACTTGTGATTGATGAGCCATTATGTTTATATTGTCTTGTGATGATTTCCTATTTCCTATGCTACATTAATGATGAAAAGGAATCTCTTAATGATATGATAAGCAAGCTAAAACAAGAGATCATGACAACAAAAAATGAAATGTAGGATATGACTATGAGATTTTGCAAAGAAATTGAGGACAGAAAGAAGAATGAAGAAGAATTGACCAGAAGACTAAGTGATGCAACAAATGAGAACACAAGACATAGCTATGAAAATGACATGTTGAAGACAGATCTGATGCATACTCAGAATGACTCAAATGAACCAATGAGACAAAAACTAATCTTGGAAAGGGAATTGGAAACTGCAAATCAACATAGAGAAAAATTCTAGAAAAGCTCAGAAGAACTTGGTACCTTATTGAAGAATAAAAAACCCACAGGTGACACTTCTGGAATTGGCTTTGAAGTTGGAGAAAGCTCCAATACTGCAAATACTCAGGATCACAGCAAACCGGTAAGACCACCTAATATTTATAAATTCAATGGAAAATGCTTTAACTGTAATAAATATGGTCATAGGGCAAATGAATGTAGATCTAGGAATTATCAGAATATCAATCCACCCACCAGTCATTGTTCCAAATGCAACAAAGTTGGTCATAACTCTGAAAACTCCAGAATGAATGTGAGATGTTATATTTGTGGAAGATTTGGACATCTATTTAATCAATGCAGAACACAAATTAGCATAGGTTATGGGAAAGCTATTCAGAAAAATAATGTAACTTGTTATGCATGTAACAAGATTGGGCATATTGCTAAATTTTGTAGAAGTAAAGGTACACTGGTAGACAACAAAAGTGCTAGCTTGAAAGGTAAAGAAAAAGTTGAAGAGGTTAAGCAAGAATTCTCAAAGCAATGGATTAGAAAAGCTGATCTAAATATTGGGAATACTCCTCCATCGATAGAACCAACAAATGCTTCACCGATAGGACAGAGTGATGCTTCACCGGCAGGATAGAGCAGTGCTCCACCAGTAGGTAGTTCTTCATCTAATTGAAGAAAATTTCCTTGAGGGTTTGGCAATCTAATGACACATGCTATTATTCCCTCGGTTAGAGATAAGAAGTTGAAAATCACTTATTACCGGCAAACAAAGTTAAGTGAATACTTAACCAGCATGCAATTAATGTTGTAGATAGCAAGAAAGACTTTATAAAATAAGGTTTTTGCTCCATTTCATTTCACCATGGTTTCAAACTTTCAAAAAGCACGAAGATTTCCAAGCTAAGGCATTTCGAGCAAGAAGCAAGCACACTCCAAGCAATCATCCATCCAAGATAGAAAAGGTATTTTATCATGGCATCCACCTCTGCAATTGAATACATAGCGAACCCTACTATTGTGGAAGTAATTAAAAGACCTAGGCCCATATTTTAGTTGGTCCCCAAAATAGCAAAGAAGGATGATACCTTAGGTGCATTCTCTCAAATCCCTAAAGGTGTTGTATATGCTGAAGACCGTAGAATGTATATTCACTACAATATTGAAGAGTTAAGAGATGAGGAAATCAAAACCATGTACAAAACCGAGATATGTGATGATACCGACAGTGTTAAAGCTAAACACAAAATCATTAAAACCCTCGGATTCACAGAAATCCTTAGCATTCCTAAATTTCCTAAGGATGTGACTAGGATAGTGTTAAGCAGAGTTCATGGAGAATTTTTCTAGTTAGATGCAATTCATAAGATCACCAAGCAACCAGTAAATGCTATCACAGGGTTACCGGCCACTAGTAAAAGACCAAACAAGAACAAGAAAGTTTCAAATGATTTAGTCATAGACCTAACAGGTGCAACATTTGATAAAAGATCTCTAAGGGTTAATGATGTAAAGGATACAAATGTGAGATTCTTAAGTATGATACTAGGTTACAAAGCCACTCATGCCAATAGACTTAACTCAGTTTCAAGTTTATGCATTAAGAGTGCTTATGATATGATAATAGACAATGCAAAAATTGACATCTGTGAATGGTTAAAGGATGAACTGATAGACAACCTTGGAAAGATAAAGAAGGATAAGAAAGGAACTTTCAGATTTGGAAATTTGTTAGTATGTCTAATGCTTCATATAACAAAACAAGTTCCCAGTATAGGATATAAAGAACTAGGATATGACATACCGGTAGGAAAGCAACTGACATAACTATTCAATACCATGGGTGAGAACAAAGAAAACAACATTCATGACTTTTTCCAAGCACTAAAGACAAAAATGAAGAAAAGGGCAAGGTTATCTCAGAAAATTGTAGATAAATACAAAGATGATATATGCTTTGTTATCAAAAAGGATGAAATATGGATGGAAGCAGTCATCCCAAGGACAATCTGGGTAACAGAAATGGGCTATGAGACAAATGAACACATAGTACTTATGCCAAAACACTTCTGGAAGCCCCCAATGAACCTAAGGAGGAAGTATTTGGTAGTGCCGAAACCATAGAAAGCCAGATATAGTCCAAGAAAAGAGTGAAGAAGGTAGAGGCATTTGTGAGAAAAGGATCCAGACAAGCAAAAGCCATTAAGGAAGATGTATTAAAGAAAACTAGCATAACTAAAGATGAGTTGGCAGCCCCACAACTTGAAGCTCATCTATCATCGGTAGGTACTTCTTCAGAAGGAGACATGCCAGCAACCTTTAAAAGAGTTGTCAAGAAAAGAGATCCCTTACCAGAAACCACTCCTTCACCTAGAAGGACAAGGTAGAAGCAACAAGATGTGAGATCTCTGGTTAGAAAGGTCACACCTAAAAAGAAGCTGACTCCTAAGAAAAAGAAAAAGACAAAAACTAACTTGGCACCTCTAGACATTTTGTTAAATGAGATCACAGAGGAAGGAAAACTGAAAAACATAGGGAAAATTTATGACACCCTATCGGATGATGAGAAAGGGCAAGTTGAGGAGAGTGTAATATTACATATGGACATGTTCAAAATTTTTTTGATGGAAGTTATAAATGAAATTCCTGATGATTTATACAAAAGACTTGAGCCCAGAAGGCAAGGAGTAATTGAATTAGACAAGAAAATAAAAATAGAAAAACTACTTGTTGTATATCTGGTAAACTCCCCAAAGGAAATTGATGATCTAATAGCTTAGGCTAACCGGATTGTTTTCTCCACTACACACCATCATATTTCACTGATGGCAGGAAGAGTTATAGAAGTTACAGAGGAAATAGAAGATGGATGGGACAAATTTTTGGTTGAAAAAGAGAAACAAGAAGAATACAGGAATCCCAAGCCTATTAAGGTATATCAGAAAGATAAGGACAAAGGGAAAGGCAAAATTGGTGGACCTCCAAGCATAAAGGTTAAAGATAACCTACCTCCACCTATAAAAATTACAACCCCTGAAAACCAATCGGCAACTGAAAGCATGGATGTAGAGGATAGCAATCCAAATCCTGAAGTCCTATACACTGTAAATGTTGATACCCAAAAGATAAACATAACAGTTGATAAAGATACAAGTGAAAAATCAGATATGGCTAAAGAGCCTCTGGTAATAGGAGATACAGAGCAGCTAGCAGAGGATACAGGGAAAAAGATGGAATCTGAGGTACCAACAGAGAAACCTATAGAGCTAAAGGCCCCAGAATAGATGCCATCAGTAAGCAATGAAGTAGGAAAACCAGTGCTAAAGGAAATGCAGACACAAACTGACTTGCCAAAGGTCAATACAAGCATGGTCACTTCCACCGGTACTCAGCTTGTTGGGTCATCATCAAAGTCAACAAATGTAACTGAGGTATTACTTGAATCCATCAAGAAACTAAATAACTATAGTTCACAAGCCTACAAAGCAATAGATGATTCAATACCAATTTTGAAGATAATTAATCCTGATTGTAATATAGATAATAAAGATTCTTTAGGACAGTTGGATACATTATGTAAATACATTTATGGAAATATTGAGAAAATAAAGGAAGAATCTGTAAAGGACATGGTAGAAAAGGAGAAATAGAAATTCTTTGAGGAAGAAATAAAGAAGTGTAATAGAGACTTTGACACACTTCTACCGGAACTGCTTAGTTTGTTAAAAGAGTATAAAAACCTGTATAAAGACACATGCAAAACAAACTTCCTGACTGTAGATATTGACAAGAAAATAAGCAAGACACAGGAAGAGATAAACAAGCTTGCAGACAATTTTGTCAACTCACCAAACTCACTATCTATTTTTGAAGATAAGTTAGCAAATTTTGAGGCAGAATTGCTTAAACAAGAAAGAGAGAAAGAGACAATAATAAACAAGGAAAAACACTTGAGATCTAAACTGAGTCCAAGATTGGACTATCTAGCATCTCTGCAGAAAGAAATCTCAGAGGCATTAGCATAGGGAAGTAAAACACTGGCAAAACAATTGCAACATCTCACAGGTACTTTGAAGAGGACTGAAACAACAATAAAAGATAGCAAAAATTTTATGGACAGTATAAACTTAATTTTGGGTGATCTTTTCAGATAATAACTACCCAACTACAAGGTTGAGGATATGGACTGGTATAACTACAAACTCTACTAACATCTTGAAAACCTTTGTCATTGATGCCAAAGGGGGAGTAGTAGGATGAGAAAGTTCAAAGACATGAATCATATGCTCAGGGGGAGCCCTTCATATTTTTGGTAAAAATTTTTGTCTACACATTTTGGACACTTTTTGAAATTTCTCATGAGTGTTGCCATCAATGCCAAAGGGGGAGATTGTTGGCATATGGACACTCCAATGAGACATTATGTGTGATTGAAGGTTTTGTCATTGATGGCAACCTTACAATCCTATGGCACTAGCAAGACATCATACCGGCATCAACAAGATCACTCTACACTGGCACCAACATTGGCACAGAAGAAAAGATATATACCGACAAAGAGGCCGATAGGATTTTTGATATGTAATATTTTGATTATTATTGTAAGCTGACTTGGCAAATTGTAAAATGACTCTTGTATATAAAAGAGATCATTGTAGAAATTTGTAAGTGTAAGGAAGCGAGCATAAAGAAAATTATCAGGCAGGCCTAATGTGCAAATTATAGGTCAAGGGTATATCTAAAGAACAGAGTTAGAACCGGTACTAAATCTGGCATTGGAGATGCTATTGTAAAGCAGTACAAGTCTTTGGATTAGTATAATCCTCATTGTAAGTCAGTGTGACTCCTCATTGAGCAGTGAGCTCTAGGTAGTTGCCCTTCCTGGATGTGCAGGCCCCTATTGTAAGTAATATTCTCTTATTGGCTAGTAAGTGAATATTGTGAGTCACAAATCCCACCGAGGTTTTTCCCACACCGGGTTTCCTCATTAAACATATTGTGTTATGGTGTTCTTTTCATGTGGATGTTTCTAATTTTGTTTATTACATTAATTCTTGCATATTGGTATACTGTTATTTTATGTTTTGCATGTTTTAATTTAAGAAATACCACTCACCAGTCAGATACTAATTCACCCCCCCCTCTCAGTATCTGTGGGAACCCTAACAATAAGATCAACCAAAATCATGACTGAAGATTGCTATCGACAAGACCTAATTCGAAAGTGATAAAAATGAGAAATGCAGAAGAAGGACTCGATGCTCACAAATGATAAAGACCAAGTGTGCAACATAGAAGAAATGTTAATGCAACACAAGAACCCTAAAATAAGGCAATGCGCAAATGTTAAAGTATGACTCCACAAGCGTTGACCATTTTTAGACGTCTACATTTTGCCCCTCTTTGAGACAATGCGATTCTAAGCATTGTTTCAAAGAACAATAATGAAAATGCCCCAGACAATAACAATAACATATGCATGCCCCCTCGAGGAATTGGTCGGAAAAATCGAGAAAAGAGGCCAAGTGTTCGATAAGAATGACAGAAGATGATAGGTTCGAACGGATCAAAAATTGAAGGTCAGATGCATAAAGGACAAGTAGTGGAAGGCACAAAAGACCGCGACCAGACTGATGGAAGAAATGTTAGTAAAAAGAAATTAGACAGAGGACAGTTAGAGATGAAGGAAAACTTGCTTTCACAAATGCACATAAGTAGGTGAGAACCTTTATTTATTGTAGCAAAGCAGATGCAGAGCATCATGGCATTGAAGGCCAGAGCTAGAATGCAACCCCTTTTGCAAAAGACAGAAACATCGCACACAAGGAATGAGTGAAGCATCCTAGGGTGCATACATCAAGGGTCGAGGTCTGTGCAGCGTTCACAAAGTGAACATACTTAAGATAGGTACACAATGATATAGTTGCCCCAGTTTGTGACAAACATTCCACAAATAGAAAACACAACAAAAAAAAGAAAGGAACCATGAAACATCCCTGTCACTCTAAATCACTCAGTGACATCATCGAGCAACATAGGAACATGATCGAAGCCAAAGATAAATCAGTAAAAAGATAAGACGCACAAATTCAACCAAGTCAAACAAACAGTCTAATCGTCATTGTCAAAAGTGGAAAACAAGAATGATCATGTTGTCTGGTTTCAGGGAATGCGGTACCCCATCGAAGACAAGACACAATCTGGTTTCAAGTATACCACACCCTGTCTAAGACCCATGATAATGTTGACAAGGACTAATGGTAATGTTGATGCTATTTTGATTGATGTGACAACTATGATCAGGTTGAATGCTTGCTTGGTCGAACAGTTTATCTGTTAATGCGTGATTTCATTAAAGCATAATGTTTGATTGATTGTCATTGCATGTATGCTCAGTGATCTGTCTATGCACAAAGGGGACCATTTATTGACAAAATGCAAAATGCCGAAAAAATTGTTTTTGGATTTTGATGTTTTTCACTTTGTAGGAATTTCGAGTTTTTTTTTTTTTTTGTTCATTTTTCTAGACATTATTTGACTTTTTAGGGATTTTTTCAAGACATTATATGATTTTTAGGGATTTTTTCAGGACATTATATGATTTTTAGGGATTTTTTCAGGATATTATATGATTTTTAGGGATTTTTTCAAGACATTATTTGATTTTTAGGGATTTTGTCCCCAGTGTCTAGCAAGGCAAGGAATATGATAGGTGAATAAATAGGCTTTCTAAAATGCTGGTAGATAGAGGGAAGGCAAAGGCCTTTTATCATGGAGACAATACGGATGCAATTTTCAAGGGCTATTGCATGATGGGACAAGAGATTGGATATGACAATGTAAAGCAGTGACATGGCATGAGGGACATGTCAAGAGGTTTTTGAAACCATGTTTAAATTTTGCGTCCTTATGTCAGATCAAGATCAAGGAATGAAAAAGAGTGTATGGATAGTGATAAGAAATGGATAGAATAAGCAAGACCAAGAATGGACAAGGGACATGGACTAAAGGTCGGGGTAGGCTAAGGGATAGTGACAGAAAGTTGCAATAAGCTAGGGAATATGGATGAAAGGTTATAATAAGCAAATGGATAAAGACCAAAAGCTATGATGGACTAAAAGCTGCAAACAAGATGCATGATGCTCATGATGATCCTCAGCCTTGTCAAGATCAAAGGTGGAAAGGGAAATGGACATGAGGGACAATAGGATATGAAGGGTAATGATAGGGGTTCGATAGGATAATGGAACAATGAAGGACAAAAGGATTTGATGGGATAAAACCTATCCCCAAGTACAGTATGCAAGAAGTTCATAGATTACGCATGACACCTGTTTACCAGGTTTTCATCACGTTACTTGCCCAAGGTGCTTGTTTGCCAGGTTTTCACCGGTGGACAAATTATTTGTGCTTTACTTTTTTTTTCTTTTGTCTTTTTTCCACTTTTTCATTTTTTATTTTTATTTTTTAGATTTTTTTGTATTTTTGACATTTTAGTCGAAAATGGACACATGATAGGGGATGGAAGAAGGACTCAAACATCTTTTTGTTTAGATAGTAGCCTTGAAAAAAATGGACCATGACCTTTAAAGGTATGCTCAAAGACGTTGGTAGGATAAGGATATGGAAAATGACATGGAACTAAGGAAAGGATTTATGCAAAGGATTGGACCAAAGGGATCAAAGGATGAAAAATATGCATTGGATAATGGATAGGGTATTGGAAGAATTGGGCTTGAGTGGATGGAAATGAAGGCAAGATCAACATTGGCACACACCTTGAGGGGTGATGGACTAATGGAGGAAGAGTGGGTTTTGGATATGGAGATTTTGATGAGGGAATAGCTAGGGATTTGCAGACATAAGGGCCCAAAATGGATGAACAAGGTGATGGAGGAATAGCAATTTTAGATGCCAATTTTTATGTTTCTTTAGGCTTTTGTGCTTCAAGGATTTGCTTAGGGATCTACATGGTTTTTGATTTTTCATGCTTTTGTGGTTCATTGGAGTACCAAAAATGTAGATCAGGAAATTGAAAATCATCAAAACAATAGCAATTAGGACAACCACAAAACCTAAAGCTACTATTAAAGAAATCATAATCCAATCAATGAAGACATAAAGACAAGATATTCAAGTCAAATGAAATCAAAGCAAACCGACGCAGATATCTCCTTCATGTGGCTCCATTGTTCTTCTTTCACCTTCAAATTTGATGTGGATCTCACCTACAAGTGCAAAAGGCAAGTGGAAAGCAAGTTGTTGAGAGATGAAATTTGTAGCATAAGGTTACTCGAAAATGTGATTGATTCGATCTATTGATTGAAGAAAATCATCCAATTTATAGACAAATTGGAGAGGACAAGATTAGCATCAAGAGATTTGAAGGAAATTCAAATCAAGAATGGCAAAATTATGACAAATGTATGACAATTTTCTATGCAAGGTGTATGACAAATTATGACAAGATTGAAATGCCATTCCCATGACAAAAGGGAAGAGAGAAAATAGCCTCCATGATTGCAACAAATGGAAGCATAAACATAGGAGAAAATGAGGGAATCAAATTAGGGGAAATATTAGAAAAATTAAAGAAAATAGGAGAAATAGAAATTAGGTGAATTAATTAATAGGTTTTCATCCATTAATTAATTCATGAAAGAGACCTAAGACTAAATAAATAGATTTATTTAACCCACAAAGAAGAAGAAAAGGATTAAATGAACAAATCATAAAACCCTACAAATAAGAGGACAATGAATTAGGTCAAGACAACAAGAAATTAATGTAGGTTCGATCATGATTCTGATTGACAAAGGACCAATGTTGAGATTGGTTGACAAAAATCAATGACAAATTGACCAAGATTGACAAGGAGATCAAATTGATAGGTGCCAATTGACGAGGAACAATGACTAATTGATCCAAATTGACATGATTGAAAAGGACAAGGATCGATGATGAATCGATCACAAAATGACAAGGCTGACAAGGACAAGGATTGATGATGAATTGATCGCAAAATGACAAGGCTGACAAGGACAAGGATCGATGACGAATTGATCGCAAAATGACGAGATTGACAAGTTGATAATCGTAAATGATTACTAACAACCTAAAGATGATTGAAAGATTGACAAGAGGAAAAAACCCTAATTCTATCATCGATTAGGATTGATGATGTCCAAAATGATGATAAATGAGCACGCACCATGATGCAATAACATAAGATCAACCAAAATCATGACTAAAGATTGCTATCAACAAGACCTAATTCAAAAGCAATAAAAATGAGAAATGCAAAAGAAGGACTTGATGCTTGCAAATGATAAAGACCAAGTGTGCAACATAGAAGAAATGTTAATGCGACACAAGAACCCTAAAACAAGGCAATGCGCAAATGTTAAAGTATGACTCCACAAGCGTTGACCATTTTTAGATGTCTACACATTCAATTAAAGATTACTTACTACTACAGATTTACTACATGCACGTATATGCATGAAGAAATGTTTTTAGGAGAATATATGAGTTGAAACAGAATGTAAGTAAATGAAATACAAGTCTAGAGGTTTGCAAATCTTTCTTTATTTTGATAGTACTTTAATCTGAAACTTAACATCCTTTTGCTGATAAAATTAAACATGATTCTCTCCTATTTTGTAATTTTCAATTAGGGAATACAACAATAAAGATATACAAGAATAATAATATTCTTTCCTTGTCTCTTTCCCTTTCTTCTAAATGCAGGACTTAATACAACACTAGCTTTTCTTTTTATTCTTTCATTTTACAACAATAAATAATAGAAGAAAAAACTTCCAAGTCTTTTCTTTGTACCCAATAAAGGCAAGAATACTAGCCCTATTACAACTCTTCTTTTCATAATTCTTCAAGATGCACAAATGATACTCATTCAGAAATACACATGTAGAACACATTTCTTCAAGTCCACCACAAGGATAACATCTTTTCTTTCTTCTCCTACTTTCAACAAGAAACCTGCAAGTAAAGCTTGGAATATGACCATGGAGGGTCACCTCCCATCCCAGGCTTACAAGAAGCCACCTCCGAGCTAGAAGAACCAAGGCTAAATGGGTTACAAAAAAACTCAACCATGAAAGCAAGAAGAACTCATCAACACATGAACTCCCGACCCAACAATTTACAAATTCACCAAGTGACTAACTTTGCGTGGTGAAGGTGGACCAAGTACATAGAGGGGATTTGCAAGATAGAGGAACAAATGCCTTCACAAGACTACCAAAATATAACCAACTCAAGTCACATACTTGACCCAAAACAAACCTTAGGTCCCCCATGGCTTACAAGCCCATATCTCCCCTTATGACCCCCTTTTGCATAAGCATAAAAAAAATGAAGCAAGGGTCTCATAACCCTTGTGTATCTCTCTCTTCCAAGAAGAGAGTCTCTACACTCATAGGCTATCAAGCAACCCTTCACCCCCAAGGCTACTCTACCCTCCCATGGGTGAGTATGGCCTTGAAGCACCCATAACACAAATATTAATACAACTCAGAAAAACAAACACAAAGAGAGAATCTTCAACATTAAACTCCACAAATCACATAAACAACAAAAGCTAAATACACAACAATTTTTCCTTCACAATAAAAATGGTATTCAAAATGCATGGAAGAACACTACCAACCTCTGATCATGCAAATGGTATGAGGAATGGTTGAAGGAGAGATGCCCAATCCACTAGTCTTTTCTTCCCAAAACTTAAAATGTAACTTCTAAATTCAAATTTTCCACAACAACTCTAAGCCTCCAAGATGGAGAGTGGGTGATCAAAATTCTAAGTTTGAATCCCTTCCCTAAGTAGACTTTTCTCAGACTTCCCAACCTCTTGGAAAGGATGTGAGATCTCATTGGTTGGTCTTCCCAACCTCTTACATGCTTTCTAAATATGGAAACTGAAAAAGGTCAGAGAAAGTGGGGAAGCACAACTATCACTCAAATGGAAGGTTGTCTAAGAAGGAGAAATCCTCAAAAGTTGAATTTCGTCCATCTTGGAAAACTCAACTTTTGACGTGACTTGAAAATCACATGTGAGTGGTCACATGGTTAAAATTGACCTTTACCCATAAGTATAACATACAGGCCTTCAAAAATGCCCTAAACCTAACCTTAGGAATTAGTTTGACCCTCAAGAAACTCACCTAAAGTTTAGCTACAGGTCAAACTTGAGTTGACTATTCTAATGGCTCTCTAACCAAGACTCTATTGGAAACACACTAAGATATTTTGAATAATGCATTGGTTATACAAATCCCCTCCAAGGGACATGTCATTTCCAACTCACTTCACAACATAAGTGTCAAGTGACACAATAAAAATACACAATACTTTAATACGCATGGCAATGTCCCTTTTTTGAATTAATAAATTTAATAAATACAAATTAAACAAACATTCAAGCATTCACATTTACAAATAAAACACATAACACATGAGGTGTTGTCTCTCCAAATAGACAACCCTTGTCTTCACAAATGCACATAGGTTTAGCTTGATTCTCCGAATAGTTTCCATGGTCACATGGATTAGTTTTCCTGCACATCTCATTTCGCACATTAGTAATCTCAACTAATCACATGCTATATTAATATATGGAAAGAATACAAATCAAACAGTTTGCATACAATTTAACTCATAACAATCAAATTATCAATTATCCAATAGAATCCACATGAAGTGATTTACTTAGTGGCATCATCATAATCATCATGAAATTCAATCATTCGTAAGACATGCATCCATGTTTTCTAACCTCATAATGAAGTACTATAAATTCAGAAATAAATGACATACATCATATCAATGTTATCCAATCACTAGATCATATAGAATCTAAATTCATAATGCATTAAAATGTGCACTCCAAGGTAAAATGATTCCATAACATGTTTCAATTACTTTTCCCAATAATTCTGATGTGGCCATATACTCATTTGCAACACCAATGAAATCATATAAAATAATTGTCAGTTAGGCATGTACAACAACATCATCAATCTAAGTACCGAGATCAATCATAATGTGGAATTACATCTTATCCACTAGTCTCATGAGGATCCTATTGCAAAAATGGTCTCATGACTATGATGTATCAAGGTTCTATGTTGAAAGATAGGTTCATGATAGAAATGAAAGATACTCTTATGATGGGTTCAGGATAGGACCCCAAACCCCTAACATATAAATGATACACAAGAAAATAATGTCCAATTATCCCCCAAGGGGTCAACATTTACTAATTTATCCATCTTACATAGCCCATCCTATTGAATCATAGCACCTTTACATAGTGTACCAATCATCCATGCAAACTATTAATAAGGTCAACCATGGTTAAGCTAGGTTAACCAGAGCTTGATCGGGGAGGGGCTCTACATCCCCCCCACCTAGGGTTCGACTTACTCGTAGAAGTCACATGACTAGGATATGAAGATAGGGACATAAAATTCCCAACAATTCTACTAAATTATTTTAAATATTATCTTGCCTACTTGGAAGATGCAATACTAGAATCAACCTACTATTGTAACAACTATTACCTCCATATGGTACTTATCTTATCTTTTTTCTTACATTTTCCTTCAGTATCACGTAGGTATTTACAATTTCTACCTACTTTACACATTTTGTAATTACTTGAAGTTAATGCACCATCCAAATCATATCAATACAACACATCATCTTCTTCCATTATCTAGGTTACACATACTAGTTCACTTATTCAATTTCTAGGAGTCATTTTTCATTAAGGATTTTTTCAAAACATGTTTATCCTACTGAAATTCTCATCCATTGCATGCTAACAAGAAAATTGACATCATAACCTATTTTATCCAAAATGAACCAGCTGCTTATTTTACATCAGGGTGCCTCATAAGGGTGTTAATTACATATTTGTTAAACCACCCTATGTGCATGATTTCCTCCCACATCATAAGGCAAAAAGGTATATTCAAGTCTTAAGTCCTTCAAATCCACCCATAAATAGGGTAGTCTTCTACCTCTAGGGCTTACAATATTTAGATATCTAGGCACAAAGGTTTAAGTTACATAGGTCACCTTATTCACAACCCCAAATATTAAGGTATATAACAATCCCATTCTAAGGGAGTGATGGAATTAATTACATTTAATTTAGATATCATCCATATAATCATCTCCATGCATGTACCAACACAACAAGTCCGTAATTATCAACACTTTCATAATTCATTAGGTCTAGATCACACTTTTTGTTATTAATTTTTTTGCTTAGATTAATAGAAAAATAATTTCATCATAGAGGATACTATTTCCATTATCTTAATTTGATATAATACTTTTTATTTATTCCTTGTGCCTAATTTCTCTCCTTGCGGTATTCTCCCTTGACACACTATCAGTGGTTCAACAAACATGATAGACATTACACTGATCACATTACAAGGGCTAGCTAAATCAAACATTCAAAATGACCACCTGACACCTTAAAGGATAGAAGTAAAGGTTAAATTTTCCAAGTCCAATAAGAAAGAAGAAAAATGTCAGCAATCAAAAAATAATAAAATTAGCAACATGGCAAGTGCCAAAGCTCAAATGAAAAGAAACAAAAATTTAGTGGTCCTTCCATCATAAGAAATATAAAAGAAAGTGCTAGCCCCTAGGTCACAATACAGTCTTCAAAAGACAATCGAAACACTATCGAAATCAAGACTCAAAACAAGGTGACCATTTTAGCCACACTATAGGGAGTAACCACATCACACCACCCAAAATCACATGTCCTGAGTGTGTTAGGAAGTGATTATTAGACTCTTAACCTATTATGATATTATTTACATTTCTTTATTATTATGAAATATCTTATACACAAGAGATTATAATCATTATATAGATCATGTTCCATTTACATCCATGTGATTACTATTACAAGAAACACTTTCCAATGAGAACCATTATCCACGTAGGATTATCAACAACCATAGTTATATTCTAATGGATGGATGCACTAATTCTACCATCCTTCGTCCATTCTTCTTGGATTTTCATTAAATATCTTAATATGTTAAATCTTGGTTCAATGATACATGGTAACTCATGCATCGACACTTTTATGTCTCACTTACTAATGGGGTAGATAGTTGAGTACAAAATTGATACTGTATACTCAGAACCACTTAGAATTATATAATGAAATCATATAATTTACTACTGACATCTTTGTTTCATAGCACCTTTCACTAGCTCCTTACATCTTCACATCTAATTATCAATTTCTTCCCATCAAGTAGGAGTATGATGCCAAATTACTAACAATTATGGTTAAGAACAATCAAGGGTGGAATAATTGTCAAGTACGATCAATAACACTTGACAACTAATTCATATCCCACACATACTATAATTCTTCTCTAAAGATATGGAGATTTGACTTATTCTCACCCACTCCACTTATGTAACTATGAAAACAAGGGGGTACGCACTCAAGAAGTGACAAGCATAGAGATCAACACCCTCCTTTTAATTAAATTTTGACTAAGAGAAATTATCATTTTCCATCTTGCTTCTTGTATATCTACTTGCTAGCTTACCACGACACAAGCATTTTTCGATCATCTTCAAGCCAATAATATTACCTTATTATCATAATATCAAGTTACCCCATTACTGCATAACATAAAGGTGTACAATAATTACCAATGTCTTAAGACTCCCATAATTTTTAAGTTCTCCCTTAGCTAACCACATAAATAGGCTTCTTAGCATTGTACTGATAAATCCTTGCATTTGAACAACATATTACACTACCAACTAATCCTCAATAAAACATTGGTACTAATTTACTGTCATACTATCTCCTTCCATATGCCTTATCCAATTTGTATGTTGACTCATCCATACCTAATGTTTTTTTTCAAAACTTTCTCACTCCAGTGGCATTATTTTGTAAACCTCCTTCAGTTGTGCCAAAGTAGTAAAAATGTTCCAAACTAACCTATATCTAGTTACTAGTCATGATTGGGCTGCACTTTCTCTTTAGGTTCTAAATGCATGTAAGTTACTTATTACCTGATTATCTGATCATGATTCTTCTATACTCCTTGTACTTTAATAGGGATTCTATATGATTCCCAAACCATCTCTACTCTCTTCACCATTTACTTAGTCCTTTCAAGATTATCTTCCCATAAAGGAACTAGTTGTGACTTCGCTTTGCTTGATTCCCCAATTATTGGACATAACTACGAAAGGACTTAAGATTTATTTACAATTATGTGATTTAATCCAAAGAGGTTCATGTCTCCTTTCTTCTTATTTCAATTTATCTATAGTATTACTAAGGTTCATTTATCAAGGATATTGTCATTCACCATTTCAGCCCTCATCCTCAAAGTTATCCATCACTAGCTTCTTTGCATTGATACGAGAATTCCTTAATGGATGATCTCAATAGAGTAACCTAGTACAATCACATGGTTAAGGTACCTATCCATTAGGATAGGTTAATGCTTCTTCGCAAGATTTATAAGGGTACCTCTTAACTCGTTCTTCATTGGTGCCTCGTATGGCGATCATGGTTTTCAAACCACCATAATTTTACATAGTTAAAAATGTTAACTAGAATTGTCTCTATCTCCATTGACTTGTTTATTGTGCCTTCATCTCATGTCTATTTAGCTTGCTTGAATTTCCATGTCAAGAACATATCCCGACTGAAGGTATTGCCTTAGTTGCTATTAAGAGTATTCTATTGTAGAATTAACTCCTCACACTCGATTTGACTAGGTACAATTGCTACATTTAGGTTCCAATTGAATGGAAACCTCATATATACTAGAGATTTAAATTCCATTATGAAACATCGGGACTATTTTCATATATATATATATATATTTGAAATTTTTCATAGTCTTTGGGGACTCATTATTCTATAACCATTATGACTAATGAGTTTTGAATCTCAAGGATTTTGGTGACCCTTGGAACCCCCCGAATTGATATATGTTGATCCTTTGGTTAAAATGGATCTCACCTTTGTCTCACCTCATTATTTTCCAACTTTTCACCTAGGCATTATATTCCGAAGTCATAGTTCGGATTGACTAAGTTATGAATGTAGCCCATGTTCTCCGCTGTATGAACTATTAGGGTTTCAAGCAGATCCGAAGCAAATATGAACTAACAATTATATGTAGATTTAAATACAAAAGATAAAGAAATAAAACAAGACACAGATAACACAGAGATTTAACGTGGTTCACCCAGAATGGGTTACGTCCACCATACATAGCCGTCCAATCTTTCTTATTATCTAGCAAAATAGTACATCAACCTTAGAATGCCTTAAGCATCCCAGCCGCTTATAACATGCATTTTTAGGGCAACAAACAAAGTCGGCCTTTTTTATGGTTTTATTACAATGTCGGTTTTCATCAACAAAAATTGCAAAAAAAAATTTCTCGGGGGTGGCACTCCCTCTTTTCTCGGGGGCTGCCACCCCCGAACCCCTGCCCGAGGCCCGGCCCGGCCCCGGACCCTAGTGAGGATACGTGCTAAGTGTATAGTACTTTGTTGATCAGTCGCCACATTTCAACAATCTCCCACTTGGAGACTGATCAGGCTCCACACCGAACAATCTCCCACTTGGAGACTGATACTACACGACACCACTGTACATGTAACATCCGCTGGATAAAACACTAGGACTTGACTGGTATAAATTCCACAATTATCAATCAAGAAGACCAACAGAAACTGATGAAGAAATCAGCTTCTCTTATGGAACTGCCTTTGTGAACATATCGGCAGGATTCTCACTTGTGTGAATCTTCTCAAGCCGTAACTGACCCTCCTCCAAAATAGTCTGGATGAAGTGGTACCTGAGTTGAATGTGCTTTGTCCTTGAATGAAAAGCAGAGTTCTTCGCAAGATGAATGGCACTTTGGCTATCAGTATACAATGGGCTATCCTCTTGTGTCTGACCCAATTCCTTTAGAAAACATTGCAACCAAATCATCTCTTTGCTAGCTTCTGTAGAAGCAACATACTCAGCTTTAGTGGTTGAAAGTGCAACAACCTTTTGCAGCCTAGAAATCCAACTGACTACAGTTCCCCCTATAGTAAAAACATACCCTGTAGTACTCCTCCATGAATCAATATCACCCGCCAGATCAGAGTCAACAAATCCACTTAGAGTAGCATTAGATCCTTTGAAACATAATGCCTTCATAGTAGTTCCTTTCAAATACCGAAGAATCCATTTCACAGCATTCCAATGTTCCATACCCGGATTACTCATAAACCTGCTCACAACTCCCACTGCATGTGCAATATCTGGCCTTGTGCATACCATTGCATACATCAGACTACCAACAGTTGATGAATACGGGATGTTAGACATTTTATTAACCTCTTCCTGTGCCTTTGGGCACATCTCCTTAGTCAATTTGAAATGACTAGCCAAAGGTGTACTAACTGCTTTTGCATCCTACATGTTAAATCTTTTCAACACCTTCTTTATATACTCACTTTGGGACAAATTCAAGGTTCTATTTTTCCTGTCCCATGTAATCCTCATACCGAGAATTTGCTTAGCTGCACCCAAATCCTTCATAGCAAATGACCTGGCTAATTTTTGTTTAAGATCATTTATATGTTGCATGTTAGACCCAACAACAAGCATGTCATCAACATAAAGCAACAGGATAATATAACTGCCATTATCAAATCTCTTAAAATATACACAATGATCAGAATGACATCTATGATAACTATGTTCAGCCATGAAACTATCAAATTTTAAATACCATTGTCGGGGTGCTTGCTTCAGGCCATACAGACTTTTCTTCAACCTACACACCAAGTTCTCCTTACCTTTGACCTCATATCCCTGTGGTTGCAACATGTAAATTTCCTCCTCCAAATCTCCATGGAGAAAAGTTGTTTTGACATCTAATTGTTCAAGATGTAAATCATCTGCAGCCACAAGACTAAGTACAGTTCTAATTGAAGTCATTTTTACAACTGGAGAAAATATTTCATCATAATCTATACCGTTTTTCTGTGCAAAACCTTTTACCACAAGTCTGGCCTTATATCTTTTCTGACCTCCTTCCTCCTCCTTCAGCCGATAAACCCATTTGTTAGGCAAGGCTCTTTTTTCTGCAGGTAAAGGGACTAAGTCCCAAGTCTTATTTTTCATCAAGGAGTCCATCTCCTCTTTCATGCCTAGTTGCCACTATTGTTTGGCATCCACTTGCATTGCTTCTTCATATTCTTCTGGTTCACCAGAATCTGTTAATAAAATAGAATACAAAGAAGGAGAAAATCTTTCAGGGGGTCTACTTGTCCTCGTAGAACGTCTAACACATGCAGGAGTTTGTGGGACAATCTATTGTTGCTGAGCATCAGGTACTTGTGGCATTTCATTTTCAGGAATCTCATCCAACACCACATATTCTTGTTTGTCCTGTTCATGCTTCTTTTCCTGCATCTGTTCTTTATACATAACCTTCTCATTGAATATAACATCTCTACTTCTAATTATTTTCTTATTTTCAAAATCCCATAACCGATAGCCATATTCATCTATCCCATATCCAATGAATGTACATTTCTGAGATTTAGCATCAAGCTCGGTTCTATTTTCTTTATCAACATGGACAAAAGCTTCGCAACCAAAAGTTTTTAGAAAAGAATAATTTACCTTTTTACCAATCCATGCCTCCTCTGGAATACCACCATCCAAAGGGGTTGAAGGTCCTCTATTTATCAAATAGATAGCAGTATGTACAACATCTGCCCAAAAATGTAAGGGCAATCCAGCATGCAATCTCATGCTCCTCGCACGTTCCATGATGGTCCTATTCATTCTCTCTGACACACCATTTTCCTGTGGAGTTCCTGGAACTATCTTCTGCTTTCAAATCCCATTTAAGGAACAATAATCTTCAAATGCTTTGCTGCAATACTCACCTCCATTATCCGATCTGAGACACTTCAACTTTTTTCCTGTCTCATTCTCAACCAAAGCTTTCCATTTCTTAAAAGTTTCAAAAACATCTTATTTTTGTTTTAGGAAATATACCCATGTTTTTCTAGTTGAGTCATCAATAAAAATAACATAATAACAAGAGCCACCAAGAGATGATACCTGAACCGGTCCCCATACATCTGAATGTACAAGCTCTAACTTCTCACTCTTCTTCTCTTTCCCAACCTTGAGAAATCTGACTCTTTTCTATTTACCATAAACACAGTTTTCACAGAACTCTAAATCAATCTTCTTTAGTCCTGGCAATAGATTTTTGGAGTGAAGGATTTTCATCCCTTTCTCACTCATGTGCCCAAGCCACATTATCAAATCTATTCTTGCAACATTTATTGTTGTTGTCCCTGTAGTAACTTTATCTGTAGCAGCTAAGGTAGAGTAAGTGTTACCAGTACCCAGATATAATGTGCCTACCTTCACACCTTTAGCTACTACTAATGATCCTTTAGTGACCTTCCACATACTGTCTGAGAAGGTAACTATGCAACCTTCACTACCTAGTTGCCCTGCAGAAATTAAATTTCTTCTTAAATTAGGAACATGTCTTACCTCCTGCAGAAACCAGTCATTACCATTTTGCAACTTGATCTTTATCTTTCCTTTTCCAATAATTTGACAGGGCTCATCATCACCCAAATATACCTGTCCAAAATCACCTTGAACATAATCTAGAAAATATTTTCTATGGGGTGTAGCATGAAATGAAGCCCCAGAATCTATTACCCAGGAATCATTAACATTATCCAAACATAAGATTAAAGCATCTTGTAAAGTATTACTTGCAATATTAGCTTCCTTACTGTCATTTTCATTTTTGTCTCCTTCTTTGTTTTTTCGAGACCAACAGTCTTTCTTTAGATGACCAGGCTTTCCGTAGTACCAGCAATCTTTCTTTCCTCTAGATTGAGAGTGTCCTTTCTTTGACTTCCCTTGTGACTTCTCATTCCCAGGGCCTTTTCCTCTTTCCTTTGATCTTCCTCTGTTCTCCACATTCAAAACACTACCCGATGATGTTGGAGTCTCACCTGTGCTTTTCCTTCGCATTTCCTCACTTAGGATAACACCAACAATATCATCAAATACCAAAGTATTTTTACCAGAGACAGAGTTACTTACAGCCATAACCAAGCTATTCCAGCTTTCTGGCAAAGAACATAAAATCAAGAGAGCCCTAACCTCTTCTGCAAAGGTAATTTTTACTGAAGACAATTGACTGGTAATTGTATTAAATTCATTTAAGTGCTCTGCTACAGATCCTCCCTCACTCATTTTCAAATTAAACAAACGCTTCATAAGAAATACCTTATTCAAAACCGAGGGTTTCTCATACAACTTAGCCAATGTTGCCATCAAATCTACAGTCATTTTTGCTTCTGTTATATTGAATGCTACAGACGACGCAAGGCACAATCGAATGGATCCCAGTGCCTTTCTATCTAAAATGTCCCACTCTTCATCTAATATTGTGGTCGGTTTCTTTGCCTTTCCTTCCAATGGCCGCCACAAATCCTTTTGATATAGGTAATCCTCCATCTGCATTTTCCATAACTGATAATTCTGGCTGTTAAACTTTTCAACCTTGAATTTGGAATCCTCCATTGCTCCCACTCAAATCTGAAAGTCCTACCAATTTACAGAAAACCTCGCTCTGATACCAATTGTTAGGGTTTCAAGCAGATCCGAAGCAAATATGAACTAACAATTATATGCAGATTTAAATACAAAAGATAAAGAAATAAAACAGGACACAGATAACACAAAGATTTAACGTGGTTCACCCAGAATGGGTTATGTCCACCATACACAGCCATCCAATCTTTCTTATTATCTAGCAAAACAGTACATCAACCTTACAATGCCTTAAGCATCCCAGCCGCTTATAACATGCATTTTTAGGGCAACAAACAAAGTCGGCCTTTTTTAGGGTTTTATTACAATGTCAGTTTTCATCAACAAAAATGGCAAAAAAAATTTTCTCGGGGGCTGCCGCCCCCGAACCCCTGCCCGAGGCCCGGCCCGGCCCCGGACCCCAGTGAGGATACATGCTGAGTGTACAGTACTTTGTTGATCAGTCACCACATTTCAACATGAACCTAGGGCTCTAATACCAAAATGTCATGCCCAAACTTTTGGGCAAAAACACAACAACAATTTTTTTAAAACACTTAATTACTTGCGACCTACGTTTAATAAGTTGCACTAAAAGAAATCTTAATTGACATTAAGAATGGGTTTCTAAAGTGAGCAATGTATTATAATTTAAATAGAAGACTTAGGTCTTATCTCTAACTCCTAAGTGATCAAATTAGATTTTAACTTACGTAACAATTACAATAACTCCCATTATCAAAAGCAAATTAAATTAATTTTATAAGGACAATTTCCTTTTAAATATTAAATAAATTTGCCCAAAAGATCCTTCAATTTTAGTTACATTTTATAATATTTAAATAGTCCAAAATCCACTAAATTAACATTAATACAAATGTATTGAATTAATATCCATTATTTAACTAAGTAATTTAACCCTATAAATTCATCACCACCTTGATAACTAATTAACTCACCCAAGTCAAACTTTGATTTTAATTATATCATGAGTGGATTATTAATCCTTTAATTATTTAAATAAATCCAAAATTCATTAAATCAATCATTAATACAATTCATTGTATAAATAATAATTAAATAGGCAAATATTGAAACGTCTCCAATGTCATCAAATTAACATTAATAAATTGGCTTAGAAAATAAAACTTCCTTTATTGACCAATAATCCTCTTAAAAGATTTTTAATAAACAAACACAATTAAATTACCACCTTAAGAATTTAAATAATCATTTATGATTAAAATACCCCTATTTAAGTTAACAACTCTTTAAATTTAAAAACTCACTTAATAAGTTACAAAACTCCTAATAATTAACCTCCTCATTTAAAAAAATACTCCCTTTCTAAATTAATTCATTATTTTCACTTAACACAAAATATTCCCTTCAAACAAGAATACCCTCTTAAATTAAAATTACAACATGATAAAGTTTTATAAAATTCCTTTATTTGAAATGGGGTTCCCCCCTTTTAACTTTATTTTTAAATTAAAACCCTATTCAAAATTCTATTCTTATTGGGTTAACCCTATTTAGGGTTTCTTCATTTTTTAAAATGAAGTATCTATCCTCTTTTATTTTCTTTTTAAAAACCCCTTTGCCTTAGGTCGGGTTAGGGTTCCACCATGAAATATTTTCATGGTGGATTATTTTTTTGTTGTTGTAGGGCTCTTTTGTTGTAGGTTTGGGTGAAAAATGGTGATGTGGTAAAACTTGCAATGGCGGATGACAATACCAATCCATAGGTGATGTCGCTATCTTCTCCATGGTAGAGGGTTGCATGAGGATGGCGGGACTTGGGCGATGGTGGCCCCTGTTGGTTGCCATAGTGGCAGTTGTCATCCACTATGGGCTGCAACAATGGCAGTCACCATCCACTGTGGTTTGCCACAGTGGTGGCCACCGTCCACTATGGGTCCATAGTGGTGGTCATCCATAGTGAGGCATGTGCAGAATAACAAGCCCCTAGTGGTGGGTGAGGGGGTCGTGGCTCCCCACATCGCCGACCTTCAACATGCTAATTTTGTATTTTTTTTTTTTTGCTGTATATGTTTTTTTTAAAAAGGAACATTTCTATAAGATATATATATATATATATACTTGTACAAGATTCATTTACCATGTAAGCTCTATGTATTTTTTTTTTCAGATTAATATGTCTTATAGCAACATTATATTCATTAACATGTAATATATATATATATATATATCAACATACTTAGATTCATAGAATATACTTACTGTAAATTTTACGAAAATTAGTTTATTAACAACATTTTCACTTCCTTAGTTGCACAATAAAACACACACACACACACACACATCTGTGTGTGTGTGTGTGTGTGTGTGTTTATGCATTTGTAAACATGTGAGTGTGTATATTTTCATGGAAAAATATACTTACTGTGTAGACATAGTGACTTATTTCTTTTCGTATTTTCCTAGATTGGTGTAGAATAACAACATTGATTTATTTACTTTCCAACAATATATTTAATGCAAATAAATGAATAGACACAAGCTAAGATAAGAAAGTTATTTCCTGTAACTACATTCAATTAAAGATTACTAACCACTACAAATTTACTACAAGCACGTATATGCATGAAGAAATGTTTTTAGCACAATATATGAGTTGAAACATAATGTAAGTAAATGAAATATAAGTCTAGAGGTTTGCAAATCGTTCTTTATTTTGATATTACTTTAATCTGAAACTTAACATCCATTTACTAATAAAATTAAACATGATTCTCTCCTATTTTGTAATTTTCAATTAGGGAATACAACAATAAAGATATACAAGAATAATAATATTCTTTCCTTGTCTCTTTCCTTTTCTTTTAAATGCAAGGACTTAATAAAACACTAGCTTTTCTTTTTATTCTTTCATTTTACAACAATGAATAATAGAAGAACAAACTTCCAAGTCTTTTCTTTGTACCCATAAAGGCAAGAATACTAGCCCTATTACAGCTCTTCTTTTCAGAATTCTTCAAGATACACAAATGATAATCAATCAATAATACACATGTAGAACACATTTCTTCAAGTCTGACACAAAGATAACATCATTTCTTTCTTCTCCTACTTTCAACAAGAAACTTGCAAATAAAGCTTGGAATATGACCATGGAGGGTCGCCCCCCATCCTAGGCTTACAAGAAGCCACCCCCGAGCTAGGAGAACCAAGGCTAAACAAGTTACAAACAAACACAACCATGAAAGCAAGAAGAACTCATCAACACATGAACTCCCAACCTAAGGATTTACAAAGTCACCAAGTGATTAACTTTGTGGGGTGAAGGTGAACCAAGTACCTAGAGGACATATACAAGATAGAGGAACAAATGCCTTCACAAGGCTACCAAAATATAACTAGCTCAATTGACATACTTGACCCAAAGAAAACCTTATGTCCCCCATGGCTTACAAGCCCATATCTCCCCTTATAACCCCCTTTTGCATAAGCATAAAAATAATGCAGCAAGTGGCCCATAACCCTTGTGTATCTCTCTCTTCCAAGAAGAGAGTCTCTACACTCATAGGTTGTCAAGCAACCCTTCACCCCCAAGGTTACTCTACCCTCCCAAGGGTGAGTATGGCCTTGAAAAACCCATAACACACATAATCATACAACTCACAAAAACAAACACAAAGAGGTAATATTCAACACTCAACTCCACAAATGACATAAACAACAAAAGCTAAATACACAATAATTTTTCTTTCACAATAACAATAGTATTCAAAATGCATGGAAGAACACTACCAACCTTTGATCCTGCAAATGGTGTGAGGAATGGTTGAAGGAGAGTTGCCCAATCTACTAGTCTTTTCTTCCCAAAACTTAAAATGTAACTCCTAGATCCAAATTTTTCACAACTCTAAGTCTCCAAGATGGAGAGTAGGTGATCAAAATTATAAGTTTTAATCCCTTCCCTAAGTAGAGTCTTCTCACACTTTCAAACCTCTTAGAAAGGATGTGGGATCTCATAGGTTAGTCTCCCCATCCTCTTACATGCTTTTTAAAAATGGAAACTGAAAAAGGTAAGAGAAAGTGAGGAAGAGCAACTATCACTCAAATGGAAGGTTGTCTAACCAAGGAGAAATCCTCAAAAGTTGAATTTCATCCATCTTGGAAAAATCAACTTTTGAGGTGAACTGATAGTCACATGTGAGTGGTCGGTCACATAGTTCAAATTGACCTTTACCCATAGGTATAACATATGGGCCTTCAAAAATGCCCTAAACCTAACCTTAGGAGTTAGTTTGACCCTCAAGAAACTCACCTAAAGTTTACCTATGGGTCAAACTTGAGTTGACCATTCTAATGGCTCTCTAACCAAAACTCTATTGGGACCTCCCTAAGATATTTTGAAT
Organism: Cryptomeria japonica; assembly: GCF_030272615.1. Taxonomy (NCBI): domain Eukaryota; kingdom Viridiplantae; phylum Streptophyta; class Pinopsida; order Cupressales; family Cupressaceae; genus Cryptomeria; species Cryptomeria japonica. The sequence goes on from NC_081405.1 coordinate 180,426,648, forward strand.
AATGCATTGGTTATACAAATTCTCTCCAAGGGACATGTCATTGCCAACTCACTTCACAACACAAGTGTCAAGTGACACCATAAAAATACACAATACTTTAATACGCATGGCAATGTCCCTTTTTGGAATTAATAAATTCAATAAATACAAAGAAAACACACATTCAAGCATTCAGATTTACAAATAAAACACATAACACATGAGGTGTTGTCTCTCCAAATAGACAACCGTTGGCTTCCCAAATGCACATAGGTTTAGCTTGATTCTTCGAATAGTTTCCATGGTCATATGGATTAGTTTTCCTGCACATCTCATTTCACACATTAGCAATCTCAAATAATCACATGCAATATTAATATATGAAATGAATAAAAATCAAACACTTTGTATACAATTTAACTCATAACAATGAAATTATCAATTATCCAATAGAATCCACATGAAGTAATTTACTCAATGGCATCATCATAATCATTATGAAATTCAATCATTCATAAGGCATGGATCCATGTTTTCTAACCTCATAATGAAGTACTACAAATTAAGAAATAAATGACATACATCATATCAATGTTATCCAATCACTAGATCATATAGAATCTAAATTCATAATGCATTAAAATATGCACTCCAAGGTAAAATGATTCCATAACATGGTTCAATTACTTTTCCCAATAATTCTGATGTGGCCATATACTCATTTACAACACCAATGAAATCATATAAAATAATTGTCAGTTAGGCGTGTACAACAACATCATCAATCTAAGTACCGAGATCAATCATAATGTGGAATTACATCTTATCCACTAGTCTCATGAGGATCCTATGCCAAAAATGGTCTCATGACTATGATGTATCAAGGTTCTATGTTGAAAGATAGGTTCATGATAGAAATGAAAGATACTCTTATGATGGGTTCAGGATAGGACCCAAAACCCCTAGCATATAAATGATACACAAGAAAATTAAATCTAATTATCCCCTAAGGGGTCAAAATTTACTAATTTATCCATCTAACATAGCCCATCCTATTGAATCATAGCACCTTTACATAGTGTACCAATCATCCATGCAAACTATTAATAAGGTCAACCATGGTTAAACTAGGTTAATGAGAGCTTGATCTGGGAGGGGCTCTACAGTCATCTCGAAATCTATCTAGACCGCCATCAAATTCTTGCAAAGATAGAAATTTCCTTTTATCTCCAATCATATGATGTGAACATCCACTGTCAATTACCCATTCATTTTTATCTTCAATTTTAGCAGCAAGGGCCTTTTCTTCAGGTACATTCCCTTCTAGTACTAGATCATCTTCCTTGATAGCCAGGAACACCCATTCCTTTCCATTGCCAAAACCACTAGCAGAGTCTTGTGCGGGTTCATCATCAAAATCAGCCACACCTTCCTCATTAGCAAAGTAACATGATTTATCTATGTTTCTCCTATACTTATTCTTGTTCTAATATTTAGGGTTAGGCTTAAAAGATCTTCTAGCTCTTTCTTCAAATCTTGAATTCCTTTCTATATGCAAAATGACCTATCTTATTACATGAAAAATATTTAAAGGGTGATTTTCCTTCATACTTACTTCCTACCAGTCCTTTAGGTACTCTTTTAGCAAATAGGGCTTCAAGTTTCTCAAATTCTTCATCTTCCCTCTTCAAATCTTTCAATTCCTTTGCATACAAAGCTTTCCAATCTTGATTTTTGGTTGATGATGTAAATGCATGAAAAGAAGGTTCAGACTTCACAGTTCCAGAAGGTCCAAATTCTTCAAGCTCAAAAGCAGATAATTTCCCAAACAAGGTATCCCTATTGATAAAAGTATTTGTCATTGTTCTTAATTCATTAATTGCAGTAGCCTTCATCTTATAAGCCAGTGATAAAGCACTCAAAACTTTAGAAACTCTTTCATCTTCACTTAGAGATCCACCACGACATTGAATTCCCATGAAAATTTCATTTACCCTTTCCTTAAATGCAATAATCCTTTCACCATCTTCAAATTTTCATCTCACTTGGTAACCATCAAGTTTAGCAATCTTAATAGTAGGGTTACCTTCATTTAGAGTCTCCAAATTGTCCCATATAGCTTTTTTTGTTGATTTGTCAATCAATCCCATTATTTGCTAATCAGAAAGTGCACACAAGAGGGCTTCTCTAGCTCTACAATCATTCTCAAGATCCTTATCCAAGTTTGTGGGAGTTGGATTTCCAAATGCCAGATTAAAAGGGGTTACACCATTCTCAGTGATCTCCCAGATTTCCTTACCAAGACAATAAACATCTTAGATGAGTCTCCATCTAAATCTTTCATACTCTGTAATTTGTTCCATCAAGCCTAGGAATTTCTCTCCAAAAGATAGTGAACTTGAACTGTTAGATGTCATAGGATCTTCCTCAAGCAGTTAAGCTTTTGTAGAGAGGACTAGAGCTCTGATAACAATTGTTAGAAAGTTCAAATAACCAGAGGACAACTGAGAGGGGAGGGGTGAATCAGTTGTCACCAGATTACTAGAACCTTCAACATTTAAAACTTTATTACTGAAACACATAAGATCAATACCAGAATACATAAACCAATTACTGGAATAATAGATATACCAATTAATCATAAGAAACAATTAGATAATAGTTACCATCCACATGACACCAAGAATTGTACATGGAAAACCTAGTAAAGGGAAAAACCATTGTGAGAAGGCTACCCACAGTCAGATAATAATTCTATAGTAAGTATGCGATTAAGAATTGAGGAGCCTGCACTTGCAAGAAAGCTGACATCCTAGAGCACACTTCTCATTACAAAAGGAGTCTCACTGACTACATAAGAAATCTAGACTACAATCCGGAAGGAAGAATGAACTACAATAATAACATCTCCTATGCTTAAGTACGGTTTCGGTTAAGCTCAATATTGGAGGACTTAAACCTCTTGCATAAACCCTACTTGATCACCAATGATCGACCAAATCCACTGCATGAATTATTATTATATTATTCACTTGCATCCCATGATCTACAATGAGATCATACACATATATATACAAACCCTAGACCTTAAACAATTAGGTTGGCCACCCAGACAATAAACCTATTACATAATTATAAAATATGTCAGCTTGAGGCCAAACAAATATCATCCAACCCATAAATCATCCTAGAAACACATTGAGGAACACCAACAACACGTTACATTTAGCTGGTCCATAACCTAAATAGTACCAAACTCCACACAGGGTAAAGAAATGATTCTAATCAGTCAAGGCTCAAACACGATCACCAATAGCATCTTGAATCCCTTCTAGAAGCCGCACCAACACCACTTATGCATAATATCAAAATATCTTCAACAAAGCTCTACGAGTGAAACCCTTGCCGTAACAATAAACCAGGCTTACCAGCATATAAGATAACATTCGATCACCAAATCAATACCAACTGATTGAACTTATATCTAAATAGAATGAATAGAAGATCTAAGACAATTCCATAATACAAAGCATACCATAGGATATCAGATCAACAAGATCTTACCAACTAGAAACCAATCATCCTACTAGGACCAACCGAATACTAGTAAACAGCCAAAGCAACTAGTGTTGACATCAATGACAAAACATCATAATCAATTCCATCAAATTGCCAATAGTTGAAATCAACATACCAATAATCTTCAATACTCCTACTTGCATACCAGTAACATCAACTTGCATACTAGTTGACATCAATGACAACATAATGCCAACATTTAGTTTTTCTTCCATTGCTTTTACCCAACTCTCATCTTTTCTTGCTTCCTCATAAGTCTTCGGTTCTTTCATAGATAGAAAACAATAATTAGCTTGATCTTGAGCTTCTGCAATCTTCCTTCTTGTCTAAACACCTTTTTTCTTATCTCCAGTTATTTGAGTCTCCAAATGATGGTTTTGAACATACTTAGTAGGAAATTTCTGTAAATTCTTCTTCTTCTTCTTCTTCATTTATTTCCTTCTCTTTGTTTTCTTTTGGATCACTTGTCATTTTTGAAACAAATTGAACAATCTCAACCTTTTTGCTAGAAAACACTTGTTATCCTCTCTATCATTGATATAATATATATTACCACCTGTTCTAACTCCTTCTGCAACTCTTTTACCAATCTTCTCCTTTCTGATCACACATCTGGTGCTACTAAACAAAACTTCATACCTTTTTCTACACATTTGACTAACACTTAACAAACTATGTCTTAATCCTTAAACATAATAAACATCATCAGTCTTATGCTTACCATCAATAGAAAGGCTTCCAATACATTGAATAGCTTCACCATGTTCTCCAACAAACTTCACCAATCCTCCATCATACTTCTTGAGATTAATAAATCTATCATTATTACCAGTCATATGATTTGAACATCCAAAGTCTATAATATAGATGTACTTTGTTCTATCTTAGCATGTAATACAGTCTTAACTATTTTCTCTTCTTCCATTTTCTCCAAATTATCTTTAATTTCTATAAGTAGGGATTCTTCATTTGAATCATCAACTTCATCTTCTGATGTATGCTCCTCATTAGAACATAAGCCCTTCTTCTCTCTTCTATTTAAAGTATGTCTCTTAAACTCGTTCTTCTTCTTATCAACATCCAATTTCTTATAATCTTATTTGTAAGTGCAATTAGAAGAATAATATCCAATTCTACCACAACAAAAACATTTCAAAGGTAAATTGCCTTTGTATTTTCCAGTGCCTCATTGCAATCTTCTCACAAAATTTTCTTCACCTTCATCTAGATCTCTATTTCATTCTATATCATAAAGTCTTGAAACAATTAAATGTTTCTTCTCTCTTTTCTCTCTTGTCTTGCTCCATCTCTGAAATCCCATAGGCTACTAAGGTACCAATTAGATGATCAAAAGTTTATTTACTCAAATCATTTCTCTCTTGTATAGTACATCTCTATGGCTTGTAGGAATTAGGCAAAGTTAGAAAGATCTTATGAACAACACCACATTCTTCCAAATGCCCATCAATAGCTCTAATGCCATCAACATGATCAATCACTCTATGAGTATAGTTATCAATGCTTTCATATTCTAGCATTGTGAAGCTTTCTTTGTCTTTAGATCTCTTTCATATGCCCAAAATAGCTTTTCCCATACAACTTTTGCTTCCTTTAATCCTTTTACTCTCCCAAAAACTGAATCACTTATACAACTAAGGATTATCTCTCTAGCATTTTAATTAGCCTCCTTCAAATTACTCTCATCTAGTGTCTAAGAACCACCCTATGGAAGTGTATATCTTGTCTAAATAACTTCCCAAATTCCATTCTGCAATGTCTCCAAATACAACTCCATTCTCCCCTTCATGTACAAAAAATTTGTACCATCAAAGATAGGAACTTTGTAATGCACATCATGTGCCATACCGAATCTGCCTCAAGTGGTTAAGCTTACTCAAGAGGAACCTTGCTTGATACCAATTGTTGAACCCAATGCAAGATTGAGAGGGGGGTGAATCAATCCAAAACAAAAATTAAATGCAACACAAACAATTAAACTTCAACACACATCCAAAACATAAACACCAAGATCTATACGTGGAAAACCCAAACAGAGAAAAACCATGGTGAGCACCTGCCCACAAAAATATACCCACTATGTATATCAAATTACAAAGAAAAGAGATAACTGCTCCAAACTTGCACACAAAGGCTAACTACTCAAGAGGCAAGATACAAAAGAGGACTTGTAGGCCTAAATCTAATTGCACTCAAGGAAAGACACCAAAATAATATGAAAAGAAGGATCTCTTGATCATGAATCTATCTTTGAACTTTGCATCAAGTGACCAACATCAACACATATAACTCTGATCTCAACTACCAACACTATGTCTCAAATCTCTGTCACAATCTCAACATAGCTTGTTTCTCTTTCGAACACAACTCTTCTTCTTCTCTTTATTGAACTTTACTGATTATCTTCACATCATACATCTACACTCCACACCCCATGCTCATCCACTTAACTCAATTACACTCATCCTTATATACAAGATAGATCATCAAAGCTTAAACCAAGTCAACCTGAATTGAGATATAATTTTTGAACCTAAAATACACACATTGATCTAGTCGAGGAGAAAGAGGGGAACAAAAAACTGAGGGGGGGGTGAATCTTGTTTTCACAAAACTTAAACAGATGAATGTCAACTTAAGATCTGATCAAGAACAACAATAACAAAGATAAACAACATACATAATAGACAAATTTTTGACATGGAAAACCCAATTAAGGAAAAAACAATGGTGGGAACCTACCCACAATATGATGATACTGTATAGTAGTATATGAAAATATTACAATGGAAAATTCACATGCATTCAAGCACACTTCCTAGAGCTCACTACTCAAAAACAAAAAAAGGGGTACAACCTTGGGAAGGCACACTGCCTTACAAATATCGAACACCAATCCAAATTACATGAACTAAAAGAATAACATCTCCAAATGCCTAAACACGGCTCTGGTTAAGCGCATTGTTTACTCTGAAACACTCTTCTCTACTCTTCTTGGTGCATAGCACCTCTACTTTTCATAGTGTTTTCATGACTTAGGGGTGTCTAGTGAGTGTCTTTTGTTTTCTTTTGTTGCAATAATGGGTTGGATCTCAAAGATCACCCTTGATGTAATAAAATTCACTTTGTGTGGTCAATAACCTCTCAGGTACACATATAAACCTAGAGGTCTATTAGGCCATGTGGGCTTGAATTATGAAATTTTGTGTTTGATGGAACTAGAATGTTGTCTTAAGTTTTTTGAAGCCTAATGGTGACCTTGGATGTGTTTGACAAGGTATAGGTGTTTAGTGATCAAAATTATAAAATGTTGCAAAATTGTTGTCATTGTTGTCAAGCAACTTCTGAAAAGTTGTTGGTAGGAGTGTAACTTCCTTCCAACAGTCCTAACCATTTTAAAGTTGGTTGTGGTCATTGATAAGAGTCCATATATGCTTACACAACTGAAGAAGAAAGGTTGTTGATGGCTTTTGATGGTTTTGAGAAGTTTGGTGGATTATTTTCAATAAACAAATTTGATTTTGCCAGAACTGTGTTACAATTTTGTATTGTTTGTACAAGACATTGAATGTTTTCATGAAATTTTGGTTTGGTAGGAAAGATAACTAAGTTATCTTTTAGATGAACTTGGTCTAATGCCTTGAAGTGGTGTTTGAAGGAAGATATTGTCATTTTACCCCCTGCAAGTTCGAAACCATCTATTTTCTAGGGTGTTGCATAGATGAAGCCCTAACTTGCAATCTAGTCATTGGTTTTCAATAGCCACTGGTAGAATGCAAGTTAGGAGGGTGTATTATGAGATTCCAAAGGGGCGAGGTCAAAGGAGTTGGTTTGGCTTTTTTCCACCAAGCCCTATTCTAAACTTTGTGAGGGTTTAGATTAGAATAGTTAGAGATTGAGTGATTGCAAGATGCACAATAGTGGGAAATTGAGTTAGATGATTTAATTGGTGTAGTTGGACATTGGATATGCCCTATGATGCATTGGATCCTTCTTGTGACCCCATTCACTTACACCTCCTTTGTAAACCAGGCCTAACTTGATCAATTAGGTCTGTGACCCAAGTAGGTGTCTAGGAGTGATGGAGTGGGTTTGGGGTCTGATTTTTTGGAGTTTGATAGAGGTTCAAAAAGGGTGTTCGAAACTAAAAAACTTTTGGGACCATGTTTGGCACTTTTTGGAGTAAAGATTAAAAAAATAGTAAAATAGGGCTACTAGCCGGGTAGGTGTGATTAGGGGTAATGAGAAAAGCTATTGCCCTTGTGAACCAAGAAGGTTGTGAAAGGTCTTGTTAGGGCCTAAGAACATTGTGAAGGTGAGTACCAACCCTTGTAAGGGGTAAAAGTTCAGTTTAGAGTCTGGTGTGTGTTGAAGCCTTTAAGGGCTTGAGATAGGAGTAAAAGGTGTGTGTGTGGGGGGGGGGGGCTTGGAACCCTACTGCTGCTACCTCTGCATCAGGTGGTATCAGAGCCTCAGAATAACCTTTGGAAAGATAAAGAAATGGAATACACAACAGAGAATAGTGAGGAGATCCCCACTAGACCTATGACAAACATGGAGTTGGCCAAGAATAAAAAGATTGAGGAGGAGATAGAGAAGTTGAAGAAAGAACAAGCAAGCAAGAAGTTGCATCAGCCTCTGATGGAGAAGAGAGACAAGAGATTTTGACAGACCAAAGACAATTTGTTGAAGCCCTTAATAGGGTGGGAAGAAGAGACAATAGAGAAAAACTACCTACATTCTCTAGGAAAATGAATCCAGAAGAATGTATGGATTAGATAGAAGCAATGGTGAATTATTTTAAATGTGAGGAGGTACCTAATAACCAAAGGGTAAAGGTAGCTAAATCCAAAATGAAGGGTCCAGGTCTTAGTTGGTGGAACTTCCTGCAAAATGAAGAGATGAAGAAGGGAAGAAGCCTATAACTTCATGGAAAAAGATGGTGGTAGAGATCAAAAGACAATTTGTGCTTGAGGACTATGAGATCATCTTACACAAGAGATTATAAAACCTAAGGCAAAGGGATTTAGATGTCAGTACCTACACTGAGGAGTTCCACCAGATGTCACTCAAGGCAAAGAAGCCAGAAAGCAAGACACAAAAGCTAGCAAGGTACATGAATGGCCTTAAGTTCAACATTCAAGATGAACTAAGTTTGTTTAATCCTGAATCAGTGCACAGGTGTTATCAAATGGTACTTAGAATTGAGGAGAAGCAAAAGAGGAGAGGAGAACACAATAATAGAGGAAGGGGTGCAAATTTCAGAGGTAAGGGTAGATTCAATGGTAGGGAACCATCTCCTAAACCCAAAGGAGAGTCCAATCATCAGGAACATGAAGGAGAATCAAGGAACAAAGGTAACTTTAGAGGAAGAAGGGGGAATGGTAGAGGAAGATTTGGTGGAAGAGGACCTAGTGTCTTCACCAGTAGGTGTTTTTCATGCAACCAATTTGGGCATCAGTCATTTAGGTGTCCATAGAAGGTAAGCAATATTAGCCAAGGAGGTGATAGAAGAACACATCTAATACAAGAAGAATATAGTCAAAGTATGACCTCCTACCACACATCAACCTCAAAGTCTATAGATCTAGAGCAAGGAGAACTCTTGATGATTAATAGGACCCTCTTGAAGATACCAACCACCAAAGAACCCCCTTAGAGGAAATCTCTTTTTAGAACCTCTTGCAAGGTACAAGGCAAGGTATGTAAATTAATTGTGGATTCAAGGTCCACAAATAACATAGCTTCTATTGAAATGGTTACTAAACTTAACTTGCAAAGATTACTTCATCCCCATCCCTATAAGGTGTCCTGGTTGAACAAAGGTCAACAAGCCTTGATTAGTGAGCAAGTTTGGATAGACTTTTCAATTGATGAATACAAAGATAGAGTGTTGTGTGATGTTGTAGAAATGGATTCTTGTCATTTGTTACTTGGCAAGCCTTGTCAATATGATGTAGATGCTAGGCATGAAGGTAGGAAGAATGTCTATACCATCACTAAAAATGGAGAGAACTTCACCATGACCCCTCTCCTAGATGACAATAAGGATAAGCATATTGTGACTAGTGTGATGCTAGTAGATGAGAAGGAGTTCATGAAGGTCTTGAAGGATAAAGATACCCCTTGCTTTGCAATAGTTTTCAAGCCTAAGGATGAACCTAACAAGCAACCTAAGAGTCAACAGGCAAAGAGGAAAGTAGGCCCTAAGAAGGTTCAAGATCTGCTAGATAAGTATAAGGGAATAGTTGCAAACAGTACCATACATACTTTTCCTCCTCAAAGAGAAATCAATCATTGTGTTGACCATATACTGGGTGCTACATTACCCAATAAGGTAACATACAAGCTTACCTCTTACCAGAATGCAGAAGTTGCAAGATAGATCCAACAATTGCTAGAGAAAGGGTTCACTAGGAAGAATATAAGTCCATGTGCAGTCCCGATAGTGCTAGATCCTAAGAAAGAAGGAACATGGAGGTTGTGTACAGATTCTAGGGCTATTAATAGGATAACAATAAGATATAGATTCCCAATGCCGAGAATAGAGGATTTAATGAATTGTCTAGGAGGATCCAAGTACTATTCCAATATAGACTTGAAAAGTGGTTATCTCCAAATTAGGATCAGAGATGGAGACCAATGGAAGACAACATTTAAAACAAATGAAGGCTTATTTGAGTGGATAGTAATGCCATTTGGGCTTTCTAATTACCCTAACACATTTATGAGGTTAATGAATGAGGTTTTTAAGCCCTTTATCAATCATTTTGTGGTAGTATACTTGGGTGATATACTGATTTTCAGTAAAGATAGAAATGCACATCTAATGCATTTAGATTTGGTGTTAAAAAGGTTGCATGAGGAGCAACTAAAGATCAACTTGGACAAATGTGTTTTCTTGTAGGAGGAACTAGTGTTTCTTGGATTTTTTATTTCCAAAGGTATTCTAAGAATGGATCCATCTAAGGTGGAGGCCATCCTCAATTGGCCAACACCTAGGTTTGCAAGTGAGGTAAAAAGTTTCCATGGCTTAGTAATCTTTTATAGAAAGTTTATTAAGAATTTCAGTGGGGTTAGTGCACCTATGATAGATACCATCAAGGGTGGAAGAAAGTGTCAATTTGCTTGGAATGATGAAGCTAATAAGTCTTTTGAGTTCTTGAAAACAAAAACTACTGAGCAACCCATCTTAATCCTCCCCAATTTTCATAAGGTTTTCACTATTGAATGTGATGCATCTAAGAAGGCTATAGGAAGAGTCTTGAGTCGAGATGGTAGGCTTGTGGCCTTCTTTAGTGAGAATTTAAATGAAGAAAAATAAAAATATTCAGCCTATGATCTAGAGATGTATGCTATGGTGCAATCTCTTAGGAAGTGGAGGCATTATTTATTCCCTAAGGAATTCATTGTATATACTGACAACCATTCTCTAAGCTTTTTGAATAGGTAGGAGAAACTAAATCATAGGCATATGAAGTGGACGTAGTACCTTAAAGCCTTCACATTCACTATCAAGCATAAGAAAGGAGCGACAAACAAATTTGTTGATGCTCTTAGTAGGAGGAACTTGGCAATCCAAGAGATTAAATTGGAGAGCATGGGGATCAATGCTTTGAAGGATATGTACCAAGAGGATGCAGATTTCAAGGAGGCTTATGAGGTTTGTCAAGATATGAATGAAAGGTATCATACTGATTTTTTTAAGTATATGCTTCACAAAGGTTTACTTTTCAAAGGTAGTCAACTCTATATTCCTAATTGCTCAATGAGGGAGAATATTGTCAAATAAAAGCATTGTGGGAGTTTATCAGGACATTTTGGACTTGATAAGACACTTGAGTTGGTTTAAAGATTCTATTTTTGGCCAAGAATGCAATCAGATGTGAGGAAATTTGTTTCAGAATGTGTAGTGTGTCAAAGGGCTAAAGGTGCAATTTCAAATGTAGGTCTTTATACTCCTTTACCAATCCCTAGAAAACCTTGGGATTTGGTCAGCATGGACTTTGTCTTAGGTCTTCCTAGGACTAAATCAGGGTATGATAGTGTATATATTGTGGTGGACATGTTTTCAAAGATGGCACACTTTTTTCCATGCAAGGTTACACATGATGCTTCTAATATTGCAAGTTTGTTCTTCAAGGAGATTGTTAGACTTCATGGGTTACCCTTGAGCATTATCTCGGATAGGGATCCTGAATTTTTAGGACATTTTTGGAGAACTATGTGGCATAAGTTGGGGACTAACTTGTCTTTCTCTTCTGCTTATCATCCTCAATCTAATGGGCAGACTGAGGTAATAATAGGTCCCTTGGAAACTTGTTAAGGTGCTTGATGAAGGATCATGGAACTATTTGGGATACCATTCTTCCACAGGCAAAATTTTCTTATAATGAATTTGTGAAAAAAAGTACAGGGTCAAGTCCTTTCCAAATTGTGTGTGGCACACATCCTAGGGGTATTCTTGAACTTTGAGATGTGAAGAATATTGATAGAAGGAGTGCTTAGGAAAATGACTTTGCTGAAGTTATGAAGGATATACACCAATAAGTTAGAGACAAACTAATTCACACCTCTGAGAAATACAAGCAAGTAGCAGATCTAAAAATGAGAGATGTTCTATTTAAGATAACAGATATGGTGATGATTCACCTCAACAAAGTGAGACTCCCTAAGGATAAATACACCAAGATGCTTATGAAAAAGATAGGTCCCTTCAAGGTCCTCATAAGATGTGGAACTAATGCATACAAAATAGACCTACCCCCGGATGTGGGACTATCTCCTATATTCAATGTTTTTGATATATATGCATATAAAGGTCCTCTTGATGATGTTTGTGATGTAGGTCAATCTGATTCATCTACTGCTAACATGATTGAAGGACTTCCCACACAACTAAAACTTGAGATTGAATGTATTTTGGATCAAAGGGTCAAAAAGCAAACAAGGAGGAAGACTTACTTGGAGTACTTAGTCAAATGGAGGCATCAACCTTTTGAAGATGCTACATGGATGACTTCTGAGGCCATTGAGAAGACAGGTGCTAAAATTATAGACATTCCAAATCAAGGGACTTGAGTTTCTTTGGCCTAGGGAATATGGTGCAGGGCATCTCTACTTTTCACAGTGTTTTGATGACTTAGGGGTGTCTAGTGAGTGTCTTGTGTTTTCTTTTGATTTAATAATGGGTTGGATCTCAAAGATCACCCTTGATGTAATAAAATGCCCTTTACGTGGTCAATAACCTCTCAGGTACACATATAAACCTAGAGGTCTATTAGGCAATGTGGGCTTGAATTATGAAATTTTGTGTTTGATGGACCTAGAATGTTGTCTTAGGTGTTTTGAAGCCTAATGGTGACCTTGGATGTGTTTGACAAGGTCTAGGTGTTTAGTGATCAAAATTATAAAATGTTGCAAAATTGTTGTTATTGTTCTCAAGCAACTTTTGAAAAGTTATTGGTAGGAGTGTAACTTCCTTCCAACGGTCATAACCATTTAAAAGTTGGTTGTGGTCATTAAGAGGAGTCCATATATTCTAACACAACCAATGAAGAAAGGTTGTTGATAGCTATTGATGGTTTTGAGAAGTTTGGTGGAGTATTTTCAATAGACAAATCTAATTTTGCCAAAACTATGTTATGATTCCGTACTATCTGTACAAGACATTGAATGTTTTCATGAAATTTTGGCTTGGTAGGAAAGAGCACTAAGTTATCTTTCAGATGAACCTAGTCTAACACCTTGAAGTGGTGTTTGAAGGAAGACATTGTCATTTTACCCCCTCCAGGTCCGAAACCCTCTATTTTCTAGGGTACTGCATATATGAAGCCCTAACTTGCAATCTAGTCATTGGCTTTCAATGGCCATTGGTAGAATGAAAGTTAGGAGGGTGTATTATGAGATTCCAAAGGGGTGAGGTCAGAGGATTTTGTTTGGCATTTTTCCACCAAGCCCTAGTCTAAACTTTGTGAGGGTTTAGATTAGAACAGTTAGAGATTGAGTGATTGCAAGATGAACAATAGTGGGAAATTGAGTTATATGATTGAATTGGTGTAGTCGGACATTGGACAAGACCTCTGAATCATTGGATCCTTCTTGTGACCCCATTCACTTACACCTCCTTTGTAAACCGGGCCTAACTTGATCAATTAGGTCTATGACCCAAGTAGCTATCTAGGAGTGTTGTAGTAGGTTGGAGTCTAATTTTTTGGAGTTTGATAGAGATTCAAAAAGGGTATTAGAAATTAAAATTTGTTTGGGATCTTGTTTGGCATGTTTTGGAGTAAAGTTCAAAAAAGCAAGAAAATAGGGCTACTAGCCAGGTAGGTGTGATTAGGGGTAATGAGAAAAGCTATTTCCCTTGTGAACCAAGAAGGTTGTCAAAGGTCTTATTAGGATGTAAGAAAATTGTGAAGGTGAGTACCAACCCTTGTAAGGGGTAAAAGTTCAATTTTGAGTCTGGTGTGTGTTGAAGCCTTTAAGGGCTTGAGATAGAAGGAGTAAAAGGTGTATGTGGGGGGGGGGGGGGTTTGCCACCCTACTGTTGCTACCTCTGCATCACTTCTTCATACTTCTAAAAGATCAATTCACATGTTTGCACATACAACACTCTCAAAGAATGCAGACACACATCTTACATGATTTCTAATTTATACAAATCATCAACCTCAATTTATAGGTTGGCTCACTCATAAAACCTAATTACAAAATTACATCACACGATACATAAATAAATATGTGGACCAATACAATGTCAGCAAGGATATAGAATGGACCTAAATCAAAACCTTGAACATGCAACACTATCGGGATCATCTACAAAATGCAAGAATCATCGGGTTGGCCAGAAACTCGTTTAACATGAAGAGTACCATCAGACCAATAAAATCTTCAATAACATGCACAATGATTAAGGAGAACCAGCAACGCAAATAGAAAATTATCAAAAAACATCAACAAGAAACATGAATTCCTCTGAAACAACCACAACAACTCGAATTACTAGAATCATCATCATCTCCCTCCCGGAGCTCAAGAACACCAACATAACTTACTGACAAATTGAAAGATACACTTGTGAAGATTCAAATCATTAACCATTCTAATTGAGGACACACATGAACATCCCAAAAATTCTCCAAAATCCACTCAACATAATAAATCAATTCTAGAGCAATACACACCAAAAATCACAACTGTACAATATAGAACCAACAGAAAAACTAGTCATCACACCAGACCTCATAACTTGATCAAATCACCTTCTGAAACACTAAAACTCATGTTGAATCAACTAAGGATACTAATCTCTGAATACTTAAATCTGCATCAGGATATTTTCAATATACCAACCAAACCAACTTTTTGCAACACCAAAGCACAAGAACACAAGAATATGTTGACATCAATGACGACAACACATTCTGACAACTCTAATATCTAACAAAAACATCTTCCAAAGATCAATTCACCAATCTGTAATCACCGAAACATAACCAATAGCATATCCACATGCTACACATCCATATAAGCAATTAATGGTAAAGAACATACTCTCCAATACAAATATATCAAATCTAGATCTCTATAGTGCCCCTCCTAGACTTACATTTTGATTTTCGTACAGATAGACTTATTTAGACTTATGATGGTTATTTGGATGGTTATTTATGACTCTTTTGCTATCTTAAATGGTATCATCGATGTTGGCACTTATGTGGGTTATATGACTTGTGATGATACTAACCCTATTTCATGATGATGATTCTATGCGATGTTTTGATATTATATTGTGTGACTGTCTTCATGAGTAGAGATGATGCCATATCACTCATTGCGAGCGGGATATGTCATCGCAATTCTCTATCACTTGTCTTTTTATTATGAGGTATATGTATTATATATTTTGTGTTGGTCTTTGATGTAGGTTTGCAAGTACCAGACATCGACTCCACCTGGCTTCACAGGTCTAAGCATGTCTTTATCCCAATGGAAAGTTGTCAAAGATGACATAGTTTCCCTCACACACTCTAGGTATAAGATGTGCACCTTGTTGATTGTGCCACGACACAAGTTGAGGTTAGAGTCTTATGTTATGTTTGTCCCCTTGGTGTAAGATGATTGGAGTCTATGCTTATTTATTTGGGTGATGTGAACATTGTCTAATTATTTGATTATGGATATTTATTTGATTATTTTTGGGTCATGATTCCATTGTGAGATTTTATTTAACCAATTAGGATTTATTTAATAGTTTATTGAATTAATAATTCATTTTATCATTGTGTATATTTAATCATCAATCATCTATTTATTGATGATTTATTATTTTTTGTGTTGTTTTAATGTTGAACATTTATTTATTTATTTATTTGAGGATTTATCAATTATTTAATATTATTTATTTACATTGATTTATTGTTGAGAAATCTATCTATTGTTGTTTTGCTTTATTTTATTTATTATTATTCTTGATTTTATTTATTTATTGACTTTATTAATTTATTTATTGATATTTGCAATTTGATTCTATATTTTAACTAGGTATTTATCCTCTTAATTTATTAATTGAATTATATTAAGTGATGAAGCATTATTTATTGTTCTTTTACAAGTTCATATTGTCAGTAATTGCCATTGTATTTATATTTACCTACCCTTGCATATGATTGATTGAATTTTAATTGGTAGGTAAATTATATTGGGGATATAATATATACCTCAAAACTATACAAGATTGGGTAAATAATATAGTTTTATTTGAAATATTTTCATTGGTCGGCTTGCAATATAGTTTTGGGTTTAATTTTTGTATTTATCCGGCTTCCTATGCATTCACGGGGGTTGGAAAATTTTGGGAGTTTGAAGATCTGGATTTCTGATGAATTTGCTTTTGGTTTTGGATTAAGATTGTTGAAGAGATTTTCTGGAATTAGTTTGTGCTTTCAGAGTTCTCTTTGTTTCATCTTTTTCCAGGTTGGTTCTGCATGCCGGCTCTCTACAGTTTTGATTTCAAAAAGATTGTTTGTATTGTCTAGAAAATATTTTTTGGGGGAAATGGTTTCATGATTTGCAGTAGTATGATTATTCTTTGATAGTTTAATTATTTGGGGAGAAATTGTATTCCAATGATTTTAATTTTCTGGAATTCCATTGCAAGAAGCTCTTGTGTTTTCTTAGTGTCTAGTCATGTTTCTTTCAGCCTTTATGAATGTTGGATCTTAATCAGAGATTACATCTTTGTGTTCTTGAGTTTGATTCCAAATCTTCCTTTGGTTGAACCTATTTCAGTGCCTAGATCCTAATCGGTGGTGAGAGCTTTCTGAGACTCTCTGAGGCTACACTACTGATTGTGCAAACACTTGCATCCACTTGAATTGGTTGAATTTTGTCCCTATTTAACTTTATTGGGTCTTCTTTCAGTATGTGCAACTTGTTTTTACTCCCCTTTGATTAGTTAGCTCCCTAAACCTTAGTTTTGGCTCTGTGGGCAAAGTCTTTCTTGTTGCAAATTTTTGCAGTGACTATGTACTTGATATATGTGTTGTATCAGTCAGTAATTAGGCCTTCCATACTTTTTGGTTGTAGTATGAAGATCATTTTGGACCCCTGAGCCTTCCTGAGTTCTCTCCTAAGCCTTATGCCTCAGAATTAAGTTATTTTATGCATATCCTCTAAAAACGCTATGAGAACACCCAGAAACATTGTTTTTTGGACCAAGGGTGCTATGGTACAAAACAAGGGCACCACCATACATTCCAAGAGTACCACTTTTCATACTAGAGGCGTTGAGAGACATGCGATGGGAGCTAAGGTCCTGAAACTGCAAATGGAAGCCAAATGACCAAAAATGCCATAGTATGGACCAAAAATGCTATGGTATGAACCAAAAATGCCATGCTAAGTACCAAAAAAGCCATGGGAAGTACCAAAAATGCTAGGGTACCTACCAAGGGTGTTAACCTAGGAACCAGAGACGCTGAACTATCCCAAGGGTCTCTAAAAGTCAGTTTTTAGCCTATTTTTGTGTATTTTTGGATTGTGTGAGTATTCTAGAGGATTGTGTTGTCTATGTTGACATTCTTAGAGTTTATAATGATGTTTTTTATCCCTTATGATGTTTCTCATGCTCTGGTAAGAGGATTCTAGCCTTACCATTGAGGTGTTTCATATGTGATTTTTGGCTCCAGCGAGAGGGAGAATGCCTCGCTATTGAGGGAGTGGTTTTATGGATCCAGTGGGATGTGTTATGCCTCACTATTGAGGATTTTATTTTATTTGCATCTATTTTATGGTTGGAATCCATGATTGCCTTATCCTTGATGTCTTGGTGAAGGCTTCTTTCTATGAGTATGGCTTATGAGTCCTCTTTGCTCAATTTGGTGTTCAATTTGTTCTACCTATTCTTATATCACTTTTGAGTCTTCCTGATGTGGTTTTATTTTTTATGGATGTGAATTTTCCCTATGGCCTTGGTTCATGGTTGGGGGAGGCTCTTGCATGTGTTGGGCCTAGGTCATGAGCACTAGATCTATATGAAGGGGATCTAGACCTATGGAACCACATGAAGATTTTATGGTTTAATTGCAAGTAATAACATAATAATAATTGATTAGAGGGTTGGAAATTTATGAATTCACCTAATCAAGATAAATAATATGATGTTGTATG
The DNA here is from genome assembly GCF_030272615.1 of Cryptomeria japonica. Classification (NCBI taxonomy): domain Eukaryota; kingdom Viridiplantae; phylum Streptophyta; class Pinopsida; order Cupressales; family Cupressaceae; genus Cryptomeria; species Cryptomeria japonica. Next base: position 180,444,900 of record NC_081405.1, read on the forward strand.
CCCTGATTGGATGGACCTAGGGAGGTGGTTTTGGGATCCTAGATTGGGAAGACCATTGGAGTGGTATACCCGATCTCCCTTGAATGACTCCAAGGTGGAGATGGATGCCACATGACATTAGCATGTGATGAAACTCTATCCCACATGTGTCCATTTTCCATATGCCTTTCTTTGATGATTTTTCCTCTAGAGGTTGATTGCATTGATTTAGCCATGTGATGTACTTTAGTGTTGTGATCTTATGTTGGAGTCATGTTATATCATTTGGTTGATAGGTGTCATCTTAGGTCTTGAGTGTGTGTTGGAACCTTATGTCATGTCCTAGCACAGGGGGTGGTTCCTATTTGGTTCCACATGGTCGGGTAGTTTGATTCCTTCTTCCATTGGGATATTCTTCTTGGATGTTAGCATGCATGGATTTGATTCTTAATGTGATTATTCTTCGGAGTTGATTTCTATGTACATGGAAAAGAAGACATTGTATCATGATGATCTATACATGTAAAAGAGATTATAAATCTTTGAGTTAGGTATTTCTATGTACTTGTAAATTAAACTATAATAGGGCATTATGTAGTGAGTAGGAGAAAAGTTCCTTGAATATTCATTGATATTTTGGTTGTTCATTATGTAATATGAATTTTATGAGTTATATGTGGAAGTGAAATTGAATAGTTATATGTACTTGAGTTTCATTTGCATTTATGAGATGGATTTGTATTATGTCATGCTTTAGAGTAAATGATGGAATGGATAGAATAGTTGCCTTGAATCCCATTGAGTAAATGGGAGTTATCTATATGAGGTGCTTAAATGAATCTATGATGCATTATGATAAAAGGAGATAAGATTATGTATTTGTGTAACTTGTAGTATTAAGCATTAGGTTGTGATGTTTCAATTGAGACTATGTGCTTGTTCTATGTTCCTTTAAGTACTAGGTCTTAATGATGTAGAAAATATGATCTTGTAATAGGATGATGAATTACTATTTGGTTTATGTTGTAGAAATAATCATTATGTTGGGTATGAGATCCTATGGTGAATCAGGTGATTGAAATATTGATTATTTTTTATTCTTGTAGTATCATATGACTCTTGAATTTCTTCAGTAGCATGGTATTCTATTTGAAAGTAGTAAGTGTTTGTTGTTGTAAACTTGCATATGAATATGGATGGTAATAGTTGTGTTTAAGGAGATCATCTAATTCTATGAGTAAGGGAAAGAGAAATTTAGTTTCATGATGCATTAAGTAATAAATGAATCAAGATGGGTATGAGAAACATTTGGTTGGTATATTAAAATGAATCTAAGAAAGTATTATTTGAATGAGCGATGTATTTGTGTTAATGTTGTTCTAGTTGCATGAAAAGTAAATGGTTAATTGGAATATATAAAGTGATCATTTAGATGGATAAGTGTTAAGTGAAGATGATGTCAATTAGTGGCATTAAGATACCCTAGGGAATGGTTTTGTTGCAAGAGTGTATTTGGAGACAGGTTAATGCTTAGATGATTTTATCTGCTTGCGTAACTTGGTTATGTTCATGTTGGTTTATGTGATCTTGCAAAGAGTTAATGTTGCATTGGTTTATGTTTATGATAACATAAAAATAATGGATGTTTTAAAAATAAAAACTATCTTCATTTGCTAGTAGATTATAGGTTATTTCTCTAGGGTATTTTGGTGGTCATTACAATCTCCACATGTTATGGTGAGCCCCATAACATATCAAACATGCTTCCACAAATTATATCTAGACCTATGGATAGGTCAAACATAGAATGTCACAATCAACAATGATCAATGCCACAACACCTAGAGAATACAAAGATATTTCCAGGCCACTGAACCATCATATTCATGATACTGAAACTCTATCTAATGAAGATACCAACAACACTCAACACCAGCAACAGATTCCAAACCTAAGCACTTCTGAAACAACCATTAGAACAACTGAAACATCAATAACATAGCAAGATAAGTCTCCACCACAAGCATTCTGAACCATAGACATTGCAGACCAATCTAAAACAACAAGTTTGACATCAATGACAATTACAACAACTCATCAATGCATACTTTTAACGAGTACATGTGTGTTCCTTTCTTAGGATCTTTTTATTTGCTTTAACTACTACATCTTCTTACATGTATAATCTCTCTTTGGAGGTTGTGTAATTCTTCTGTGTCCCTATGCTTGGGGCACATTGATTCTCTCCTATCCTTTCTAAGAATCCACTTCTTATTTTTTGAGTGGTATTTTATTATGATATGATGTTATTCTTTGTGGAAAGTGTCTTGTTTACTCAAGGATTTTCTCTTATGGAAGAGGTGTGTATCCTTGTCTTCAACATCTCCTTCACTTGGCAATGTATGTCTATTATAACAAACTCCTCACTTTGGGTCAAAAGTGTGTCATCCTTCATCCAGAATCCCTTTTTCCTAGCAATAGGGGGAAGGTTTTAATTATTGTTCTCCTTCCTTTCTTTTGATTCAATGATGTCATTTTTGCCCAAGAATCTCCTTTTGGAGATAGATGGCTTTTGATAAATGATCTCTCCTGCTCCAAAGGATTCCCTTTACACTTGTTGTAAGATATCTCTTTTCAACTATCTTGTCCTTGCTTGTAAGATTAATGCCTCTTTAGTTGGGATTTATGAGCATTGTTTCTTAAAAGTATATCTCCTTGGTGTTGAAGGTGTGTATCCTTACTTCTAGCTTCCTTAAGACATAAACATAGGACTATGTTGACATCTTAAGGGAGGGGCATTTCATATAGCCCTCTTTGTATGATATTTTTGTACTATATTTTTCATGTCTTATACGGGGTTTTGATTCTCAAAACTATAACAATGAGTCTTATACAAGATGCTTCATTCCCAAAACTAGACATGACCTTTTCTATATTTTATACAAGGTGTTCATTCTTGAAACCAAGCCAACAAGTCTTATACGAGATGTTTCATGCTCAGAAATAGGTATATTTTGTTTTTATTTCATGTCTTATACAAGTTGTTGCATGATCAAAGCTAAACCAACAAGTCTTATAGGAGATGCTTACCTCTTGAACCTAGACATCAACACATATAGTAGGGTGAGTTGGCTAGCATAACACAACTTACTAGACCATTCAATTCTTCCTTTTTCAGATAGTGGAACTAGCATAACACAACTTGTTAGACTATTCTGACTCTCCCTCTTTACATGAATCACACAATATAATACAACTTTTTGTCCTATGAGTATTCGTGTTCACATGGGTCACCTAGCATAATACATATTTCTAACTTGTTATTCCACAACCTATCTCTTCTTCTCATGGATTGAACCTAGCATAACATATCTTGCTATTCCGTGGCATCCATGTCTTCTCTTTTCTCCTCCCCATGAGCTCATATATTTTCTACTTATGCATCATGGTTCATCATTTGATGCATGCTCTTTCCCTATTTATGTGATCAGTTGTGTTCTTGTGATAGTATTTTGAGAATGATATTAGTGGTTGAGACATTTGATTATTGAGGTCTCCTTAACTAGTTGACTTGGAACCTTTTTGTTTTTAGTACTAACCCCTTATGTTGTGTGTCTTTTGCCTTTGTTTGTCTTTTTTATTTTCCTTGTTTTGTGTGTCCTTGCATGTGATTGTGTAAGCTAAGATCCCAAGTTTAGGGGCGTGGTTCCTCAAAATTAGTGATTCTTATTTTCTTGTGATTTTGCTCCTAATTGCTTCTCTCCTTCATCTTTCTACTTTACCGCAAGTATTTGAATAGGCTCATAATCTCATTAAAGTGGGGGATAAATTTAGCATCGTAAATTGTAACTAGTATAATTTATACCTCATGTTTGTGCTCCTATTTAATGTGCCTCGTCTCCATCCCATCTCAAGGTCCATTTTGGCTCCTTTCCTAACCCTTGATGTCATGAACACAATTGAGTGGGCCACATATTGGAGGTCCATTCCCTATTTTTTGTTGGTAGGTCCTATTCATTGGAGGACCAGGGTGTGGAGTGCCTTGGTCTAGGCCAGGGTGCGCCAAAATGCCTTGGCCCCCTTAAAGAAATGGGGTAGGTTCTCTATCTCCACGATGGCACTTGGTCCCCATGGCTACACTTGAGTGTTGGAGGTCAGCCTAATTAGTAATTTACTAAGGGAACCCTATATAAAGGCATCTTATCAATTCATTTTAGATCTAAGCCTTGATACATTATCTATCCAAGATATTTGTACATTTGTAAAGCATTCATCATCAAGCATTTTCAAAGATTCAAGGTTGCATTTCATCCTTCAAGCATTTTGGAGAAAACTTACACCAATCTTCATACAAGCATGTGTGTTCAATTAGATTTTTTTATGTTCATGTCTTTGTCATGCCATTACATTCAATATTTATGATTGCATTCAAAGAGAATCGCATCATAATTTACAATTGCACATCTAAGGAATATATCCTTAGCATTTATTTTAGTATTTGCATTATTTTATTCAAGGTTAATTCCTAAACTAGGTTTTGACCTAAGGCAAACCCCTATCCACAACCCTATTCCTTTTCTTTCTATGCATAGGGAACAGGCTCATGAGTTGTACTTAGGAATTTCAATAGAGTTGACAATGACGAAAAAGTTTAGCTTTCGATAGAGGAAAATTAAGAGAACCAAGGCAAATCTATACTACCTGGTCGTGATAAATCAAACTGAACCTCTGGGAATAGTTTCTAAATTTTTTTTTTTACCCAGATCTCAGTTTGTGGCTTTGTGGGATATTTGTAGCATTATGTTTTCGACAGTTTACTTCAATTATTCATATTTTTACCCTAATTTCACAACTATCATCCAATTTTCAACTAAGAAAGAAGTCCAGACCCCCACACAAAATTGCTAAATCTAATCAGTATAGTCAGGTCATTTTCTAATCAAATTGTGGCTAGATCTATTTGATTTACCCCATTCTTTTAATGTATGGTTAATTTGGTTAATTAGTAGTTTTATTTGTTGAAACCATAATTCCAAATTTACACCATTACAACTAGAAAACTATGACATTTAAAAGTTCAATAAAACTAAAATATATTGTCACCCTATACATAAGATCTATAGGAATAATGATTTGAAGACAAACTTTTGTACATATTTTTTAGATTGTGTAGTATACCTATGGACTATTTTATGATGGTGTGATCCATATGAGTAACGAGGGAAAAAAATCTTGATGTATCTAATAAAAATTGTATAATTTTTATAAAATTTTAGTTAATCTAAGGGTTATTAGGCCCTCTAGAAGTGATCAAAAGGCCAATTATGATAAAAATTCTTTGAAAGATTAGGTATATAATTAGTGATTTGGTACACAACTCCCAAACTGAAA